>NC_083705.1:51994349-52297379 GCF_033118175.1 Dama dama | reverse complement strand
TTTCAATTATGCAGAGATTGTTCATTTCACTCTAAAATCTCTAAAAGTATTAGCTCAAAAATTATTCATCAGGAAACTAAAATTTGCTCAAAGATAGTTATCTTGTGTACAAAGGTTCCTGAAAATTAACTGTTAGAGAGTAGATGATTAGGATCACAGAGAATAATAAGTCTGGTATTTATAGAGAAATAAGAATATAGAAACATAAGCTTGCCAGTGAGATTGAGATGTTATCTTCATTCAGGTGGTACTGGGATGGCTGATCCTGAAGGAAGTGTATGTATTTTCTTTGAAGAGGCACACTTGTAGGACAGACTGATTGAGCTCAAAATCCAGCTCTACCCTTCTCCATAATAGGGCTTTTAAGTCAGGCTCAAAATGCTTGACTCTATCTCCTCTGACCCATCTCACCCATTGTCTTCACCTATTTTCTGTAATCACTAGTAAGACAAAAAATGGAGACGAAAGCAAGACTAATTCTTCTATCACAAGACTTGAGAAAAAGAGGACATTATATTTTACATCTTGAAAGAAATATTCTCCTTTGAGATGGTGGTACTAAAGACAGAGATAAAGATTTAATACTGAATAAATTCATGCAGTGACCTCCTTGTGAAAGATGTTTTTTTTTTTTTTTTCTCAATTGCTTTTGTTTGTTTTTTCCTCTAATCTTGATGTAAAAGGCAGTCAAATTGACTCTGCACAAAATGGTGTAATTTCCGTGACATTATTGTTGTTGTTTAGTTGCTATGTTGTGTTCAACTCTTTGCAACCCCATGGACTGGAGCACTCCAGGCTCCTCTGTCCATGGGATTTCCCAAGCAAGAATACTAGAGTGGATTGCCATTTCCTTTTTCAGGGATTCTTCCCAACCCAGGGATCAAACCCATGTCTCCTGCATGGGCAGGCAGATTCTTTACCACTGAGCCACCAGGGAAGACTTCCCATGCATTAATTTCAGTAATGCAATGGTCATATACAGTCATGTGGGAATAAAGATGGGAGTTTAAAGAGAAGCAATTTTTGTTCCAAATTCATTCACTTTTAACTTATGAAGTAGGAGCAGAACATCACTATGAAGTTTGACCTGATGGCCAGGAATAAAGACTCTAGTGATCCAGGATGGAGCTAACAATGGTGAAGAGCATAGAAAATAGTGTAATTACTGACAGATGACTGAACGAGGACTGGAAACAAAAGTTTCTCTTTATGAGGTGTACCAGAGCAGTTATTTTCAAGAAATACTTGAGCATTAGACTGTCCTTGCTAAACCTGAAATTCCTGGATCTTAGATCAATCAACGAAGAATTTTGACAGAGATGTCCAAGAATTAGAATGTCAACAAGTAATCAAGTTATTGTTTAGCACAAATACAATTGAGAATGGGGAAATTACGTGGTTTCTTAATAGTTTTTTTTATGGAAAAATTAATAGATTTGTATGTTTTTGAGCAAAAACAAACACATTTGTTTTAAAAATAAATTAAACATATAAAGTAATAATGTCATAATATTTACCAGAAGTGGTACTATTTTTGTCTTAGAAAACCCAACTTTTTGTAATTAGAGCTATTGTTTTTATACTTGAAATATTAGGAATGCACCTGGGTCAGGAAGATCCCCTGGAGAAGGAAATAGCAACCCACTTCAGTATTCTTGCTTGAAAAACTCCATGGACTGTTGCTTGATGAGCCTGGTAGGCGACAGTCCATGGAGTTGCAAAGAGTCAGACATGACTGAGTGACTTCACTTTCACTTAACCTTAATGTAAGTTTTTCAATAAATGTAAAAATACTTCTAACTTTAAATGTTTACTCAATTCAATTACATGCATTACAGAACTGATACAATTATAACAATCACTCCTGTTATCAAACTGAAAAGAGTGGACACAATTACTCTTTCTTGAATAGAGTGTTTCTCAAGAGATTGATGGCAAAGTTTAGATGAGCAGGATTTGTTTAATAAAAAATGCTGGCCCACACATCCCACCCCCGTGGTCCCCTTCCCAACTTTCAGCTGCCCCAACAAATATTAATACATAGCATTTTGTATCTTATCTCTCCAATTGATGACTCTTGATTTACTATATAAAAGTTACACTTTATATATTTGTTCTGTCGATATGTTGTCCAGTAATTAAGCAGCATGCTCCCCATGGAAAAAGCTTGAAATAAAATCCTAACTGGTACATACAAGTAATTTTGAATAACATATGTAGCTATAAGCATGACATAATTCCAAAATAAAAATAGTAATAATATAATTTACCTTAAAAGAAATAATAGATCAATATTTGTGGGAAAATATACATATATTTGTGTGATGTTATGTGATATATATATGTATATATATATGTACATATAAAAATACATATAATTGGTGATGGACAGGGAGGCCTGGTGTGCTGCAGTTCATGGGGTCTCAAAGAGTTGGACATGACTGAGCGGTTGAACTGAACTGATAATATATATAAATCATATATGCATACATATAATAAATAGTAATGAAATTTTGGAAAAAAGCAGTTGATGCATATTAGCTCCCTCTTGCCCTTTGAACAAAACAAAAA
Organism: Dama dama; assembly: GCF_033118175.1. NCBI lineage: Eukaryota > Metazoa > Chordata > Mammalia > Artiodactyla > Cervidae > Dama > Dama dama. The sequence continues at coordinate 52,294,808 of NC_083705.1, read as the reverse complement.
ACTGTATAGGCTAGCATGTTAAGGCATGAAGTGGAACAGTTAGCTAAACATGTTGATACATTTTGGGAACAAAGATGGTAATGCAAATCTACCAACTAAACCAGATTTTTCCAAACTATTGATGTTATGAAAGACCATACTGAAGGTATAAAAGATCAAAGGAGTCTCGAGTTACATGATAATTAAATGCAATACTTGACTTTTCAATGGGCTCCAGATTGAACTGACCAATAAACAAACAGAAAATAAAATAGGTATAAAATATACATGGGGCAAATTTGAAAATGGATTGTATAGTATGTAATATTATTGTCAGTATTAAATCTCTGGTGCAATAATTGCATCATGATTATATGCTCTGTTCTTCAGCAATACATGCTGAAGTACATAAAGTGTCAGGAAGTACATAAATTGTGCAGATTTCAAGTGGCAAATAAAGGGAAAAGAGATAAAGAAGGAAAATGAGAAACTGAGAAATTAGAACTGATGGTGTCACCGATTCAATGGACATGATCTTGGGCAAACTCCAGGAGAGGATGAGAGACAGGGAAGCCTGGTGTGCTACAATCCATGGGGTTATGAACTGTCGGACACAACTTGGCAACTGAACAACAACAACAAAGATGTTAAAATTTAGTGAAACATAAACAAAGGGCTTTTCAAATTTTTTAAAAATGGAAAATAATTTTAAAACTTTTCAGATGTACATATAGTGGGTGATTTAGGAAATGGTATATTTTAGGGTATAAAATTTAATTTTCTTGATGTATGATCCCTTATTAATTGATTTTTGTTGCTTTCCTAAGCTATAGTAATATTTTCCCCAATTTCACAGTTCTATTAAGATTTTCAGCTAAGCATTATCAACTAAAATAAGATACAAGATATGACTTCATATTATAACTCAGAAACATAGCAAAATGCTAAACTAGGAAAGAGGCTTGGTCAAGAGCAGAATTAGGTTGATTTAAATATTAAAAATATATATATCTTAAAGATAAAAGTAACTATTTATGCAAATTGAAGGAATTGCAAACATTAAGAGCTGATTTTTAGTGCTTTAATTTGACTTTCTAAACTGAAACCTACAAAAAGAATAGTAAAAAATAAATGTCTGCTGTTTTCAATGACTATTTTTAAAATTTAGTTACAAAAAGAGTTACATCATTTTAAGTTATGAAAATGTGGAATGTGCCACTGATTGCCAGTTGTTGTTCAGATCCAGTCTTAGTCACATTTATCTGAAGAGAGAGATTATGATTTTATCAAAGTTGGATGCCTTTCAAAGCACTTTTTTTCACTAATTATTTTTGGAATTTTAGGGAGTCAGGAGCAGTTGAATTGACTTATAATGGGATTAAGAATGAGATAGAAACATCTGCTCCTGTCAATGTTGTTATTTTTCATAAGCATCAGTTTTATAGAGAGCATTTTTATTTTTATTTCAAAAGAATTTGCACTCTAGCAGTTTAAAATACTCTCATTAATAATTTGCAGATATGCTGTCATTGTGGCTGTAACTAATTTTGCAATCATGTAGAAGTCTAGAATGGTGGTAAGAAAAAAACTCTGTTCCCAAAAAGAACTGACCAAAAAAAAACAAAAACAAAAACAGGTATAATCATACCAGATGATTGTGTTTCCCTATTACAATATAAGTTGCATCCAAGTACAAAGTCTCCTTTCTTTTCTTGACACAAAGTTTACAGAATGCTTCTGAGGCACTCAGTGAATCATTAGCTCCTATTTTTACATGTACTAATTCAGAAACAATCAGTTGCCATGTTCTGATGATCCAAACTTGCATTTTTTAAGTCATCAATAGGCTTTCAGTGGTGAAGAATCTGCCTGCCAATTCAGGAGACTTGGGTTCCATCCCTGGGTTGGGAAGACTCCCTGAGGAAGGAAATGGCAACCCACTTCAGTATCTTGCCTGGGAAATCCTATGGACAGAGGAACCTGGCATTGCAAAAATCACACAACATAGCAACTGAACAACAACAAATAGAATGGTATAGAGAATGTCATGTGAGCCACGCATTGCAGATTCACATTCCATCTCATTTCAAAATCATGACCTTGCACAAGTTACCTAGATTTTCTATTTCTCATTTTGTTCATGTAAAAAATAAAATAATAATAGTCCATACTACATAAAATTGTTATGAATCTATAATTAATAAATGTAAAGCATAAAGACAGCTATGCAAGTATTTACTTATAAATGCTTTCATATTTCCATTTCCTTAAAATCTTCTGCACAAGTCTAAAGCACTTGAGATCTCTCTGTCCCTCTCTTCTGCCTTCTCTCCTTCTTTTGTTTATAAATACGTCAGTATTTCTTATCATCTATTTATTTAGCTCCTCCTTTTGTGAAGTTTCCTCCCATATTACCCAAATAAGTATTTTAGGTTCAATTTTTTTCTCTTAAATTTTAGTTTTTAGCTGTTAAAAAAACAATAAGTATACATTTAAGTAAGAAAAAATTTTATTCAAAGAAATTATTGCAATTAGGAGAATGCTCTAACCACAAGATCTGCCATCTCAAAATCAAACTAAAAGACTTATTATTATAAGGAAGGGTAGGCAGGGCTGAAAGGAACTTTGTAGGGAAATTTTACAGCAGGTGGGGGGTGAACAGACAGCATTTTTAGGGTTGTTTAAAAGGAATTGTTTTCCCTGAAATCAGTCTGTTCTCAGCTGAGTTGCCAGATGTTCTGCACCTTAGTTCTTGTTTGAGTTTGGGGGCAAATAAAAGTCTAGGTATATGAGAGAATGAGAAAAGCCTGAGTAAATTATGGTCAAATCTAGTAGGTGGGCAGTCAGGAAGACTTACTCATGACCTCTCTCTCCTCTGCTGGCCAGTAATCAAAAGGTCACCACTTCAAAGTAAAAGATATAAAATACTGAACTATTGTTCATTGTGATTCAAGAGAAAAATAAAAAGAATGAAGTTCATCACAGAGGAGACAGAGAATCAGAGATAAACATTTGTCAAATAATAAAGGTTACTTATTTGATTCTAAATCCCTCAATGACCATATATCTTCAGAAGTGAATGCAGGAAGTAATGTCAAGATGATACCACTAATAACATTTATTATTATTATTATATACAGATATATATGTCAGTTGCAATTGGTACTGCAATTGGCTGATAAAAGTTATTTTTTTAAGGATACTTATATCCTAGAATAAGAAAATGAACAGTAACACTTTCAGTTACATGACAGCTGAAATCATTTTTCTCCCAAAGTTTAATTTTTTAAATTTATGCAGATTTCTCTTTTTGATAGGTGTTAACATAAAAATATAGTTAGTGTTTGCTAGAACATTTAATTTTTAGCACATCTAATGTTTCTTTAGGACAAAGAAAGAACCATATATAGTATATTTTAACAGAAGTGGCTTATATAATCTTTATATAAACTTAGTTATAGTTAATATATAAATATATGTAATCATAGATTCACACATATAAATAAATTTTAGAATATGTGAGTACCTAACATATGTTACTAAAGGCATTATAGTTAATGAAAAAGAAAGGATCATTTACTCAGTGATGCTGTGGAAATTTCCTAACTCTGGCAAGAATAAAAATAAAAAATTAGTGTGAATAAACACATACCAATTCATGCTGAAAAAGGTTTGATTGAATCCAAAATGAGTTTTTTTTTTACATCTGAGTTGGGGAATTAAGAGTGATTTCTATCATCTCTTTTAAAGATTTATTCAAGAAACTTTTCTTTAACAATTAAAAGAAATAAAAAATTAGAACTTATTAATTTTGTGAGCAATCTATTAATCACCTCTAATTATATACAATTCTGACTTTTCCTTCTTTCAGCCAGTCATACCAATTAGGACATTCATTGTTAGAAAATTTGATGAATAAATATCTAGATAGGTAGACAGATAAAACATTTTTAAATTTACTTTTGATTGAATGTGATTACTGAGACCTTGAGAAGGTGAAAATGGAAAGGCTATTCTAAAAATCAGTATTCATAGATCCTTTTTCATACAATCTCAAACATGTTGCTCTGATTCATTAGAATTTTCTAAACTCTGAAATATTTATAGAGACAGGGATAGTGTTAAATATCTATTTATGTGGATAAAGATATAGGCAATTATAAAGTATACGTGCATACACATATACATACATATTTGTATAGATAAATGATAGATGACTAGATAGATAAATAACACTTTTTATGTATTCCCTTAGAGTTCATGTACTTTTGCTTTTGTAGTGAGAGAAACTGGAAAATTTTTCTTGATTTTTTTTTCTTTGATAAAATTGGACATATCAAGTGAACATTTCATGCAAGAAAGGGCACACTAAAGATAGAAATGGTAAGAAACTAACAGAAGCAGAAGAGGTTAAGAAGAGAAGGCAAGAATACACAGAACTATACAATAAAGGTCTTAATGACCTGTATAGTCACAATGGTGTAATCACTCACCTAGAGCCAGATATCTTGGCATGTGAAGTCAAGTGGGCTTCAGGATATGAACGAAACTAGTGGAGGTGATGGAATTCCAGCTGAGCTCTTTCAAATACTAAAAGCTGATGCTGTTAAAGTACTGTGATGTTAGCAAACTTGGAAAACTCAGCAGTGGCCACAGGACTGGAAAAAGACAATTCTCATTCAAATACCAAAGAAAGGCAATGCCAAAGGATGTTCAGACTACCGTACAGTTGTGTTCATTTCACATGCTAGCAAAGTTATGCTCAAAATCCTTCAAGATAAGTGTCAGCAGTACATGAACAAGAAATTCCAGATGTACAAGCTGGGTTTAGGAAAGGGAGAGAAACAAGAGATCAAATTGCCAGCATCCATTGGATCATAGAGAAAGCAAGGGCATTCCAGATAAAGATCTGTTTCATTGGCTACACTAAAGGCTTTGACTGTTTGTTTGACAACAAACTGTGGAAAATTGTTAAAGATATGGGAACACCAGACCACCTTACCTGTGTCCTGAGATACTGGCATGCAGAACAAGAAGCAACAATTATTACCAGACATGGAATGATGGACTGGTTCCAAATTGGGAAAGGAGTATGTCAAGGCTATATTTTGTCACCCTGCTTTTTTAACTTATGCCTAAAGTTGTTGTTGTTGTTGTTATTCAGTCCCTTATTTGTGTCCAACTTTTTGTGACCCCATGGACTGCAGCATGCCAGGCTTCCCTGTCCTGCACCATCTCCTGGAGCCCACTCAAGCTCATGTCCATTGAGTCAGTGATGCCATCCAACCATCTTGTCCTCTACCATCCCCTTCTCCTCCTGCCTTCAGTCTTTCTCAGTATCAGAGTCTTTTCTGATGAGTCGGTCCTTCACATTAGGTGGCCAATGTATTGTAGCCTCAGCTTCAACATCAGTCCCTCCAGTGAATATTCAGGATTGATTTCCTTTAGGATTGACTGGTTTGATCTCCTCGCTGTCCAAGGGACTCTCAAGTTTTCTCCAACACCACAGTTCAAAAGCATCAGTTCTTTGGCACCCAGCTTTCTTTAGGGTCCAACTTTCACATCCATACACGACTATTGGAAAGTTCATAGCTTTGACTAGACAGACCTTGTTGGCAAAGTAATGTCTCTACTTTATAATATGATGTTTAACTGTATCATAGCTCTCCTTCCAAAGAGGAAGTAAGTGTCTTTCAATTTCATGGTTGCAGTCACCATCTACAGTGACTTTGGAGACCAAGAAAATAAAGTCTGTCACTGTTTCCATTGATTTCCCATCTATTTGCCATGGAGTGATGAGAGTGGATGCTATGATCTTTGCTTTTTTGGATGGTGGGCTTTAAGGCAACTTTTTCACTCTCCTCTTTCACCTTCATCAAGAAGCTTTTTAGCTCTTCTTCACTTTCTAACATAAGGGTGATGTCATCTATGCAGAGTACATCATGTGAAAATCTGTGCTGCATGACTTACAAGCTGGAATCAAGATTGCCAGGACAAATATCAACAACCTCAGATATGCAGATTACAAAACTGTAATGGCAGAAAGTGAAGAGGGACTAAAGAGCCTCTTGATAAGGGTGAAAGAGAAGAGTGAAAACCTGGCTTAAAACTCAACATTCAATATGGCACGTGGTGCCATTAATGCCTGGTAAATAGAAGGGGAAAAAGTGACACCTTATTTTCTTGGGCTCCAGAATCATTGAAGATGGTGACTGCAGCCATGAAATTAAAAAATGCCTGCTCCTTGGAAGAAAAGCTATGACAAACCTGGACAGTGTAATAAAAAGCAGAGATATTAGTTTGCCAACAAAGGTCCATATAGTCAAATCTAAGGTTTTTCCAGTAGTCATGTATGGATGTGTGAGTTGGACCATAAAGAAGGCAGAGTGATGAAGAATTGATGCTTTGGAACTGTGGTGTTGGAAGACTCTTAAGAGTCCCTTGGACAACAAGAGATCAAATCAGTCAACATTAAAGGATATCAACCTGAATATACATTGGAAGGATGCATGCTGAAGCTGAAACTCCAATACTTTGACCACCTGATGTGAAGAGTGGACTTGGAAAAATTCCTGATGCTGGGAAAGATTGAAGGCAAAAGGAGAAGGGGGCAGCCAGGATGAGTTGGTTAGACAGTATCACCAACTCAATGGACATGAATTAGAGCATACGCCAGGAGACAGTGAAAGACAGGGAAGCCTGGTATACTGCAGTCGATAGGGTCACAAAGAGTCAGACAGAACTCGGCAACTGAACAACAAGTGGAAACATTTAATAATTTTTAATCAGTGTTTATTTGCATATTATATTTAAAATATCTTATCAATTCCCTGAATTTAGAGTGATTGACAGTATATTTTTTTATTACAATTTCCACTTTTTTGCTAGTTTCTTTGTTTTTACTCAGTAATTTTCATTCACAGTGGCTGAACAAAAATTGCGATTGATAATAACAAGATTAACACAATGAAATACAACAAACACTTCATAGTCAGTGTTTTCTAACAAGGTAACCTTTCTCAAATCATCTTCCATGGAATATAATATTTTATGAGGTCAATAACTATTGGGTGAAAATGCATTCCATAGATAAATAAGGTTGATATATATTGGATTAAACAATGTTAAACTGATCTTGTTAATCTAAGGCTTCTCAGAGCTATTCACCTATAATTTGTGAATCTGATATTAAAAAGAAGAATAATATGTAGCATTTCCATAGACTTATGTACCATGGATCATACACTCCTGAACCTATTTTATCCCACTATCAATTCTAGTTAATGAAGATTCTCTAGCTCACTCAAACTAAGAGCTATAACTATAGAAATGAAACTTTACTTATACTAACTGTATTTGTGGCTTAGTCCCATCAACCACAGTTTTATACATATGCACTATATAATTTACAGAAATGAATGAAATCACTATGAATGAGAATATTTTAAGCACCATTAAAAGGAAAAAAATTAAGTCACACAGTCATGTCTGACTCTTTGCAACCCTGTGGACTGTGACCGCTAGGCTTCTTTGTCCGTGGGATTCTCCAGGCAATTATACTGGAATGGGTTGCCGTGTGCTCCTATAGGGGATCTTCCCAACCAAGGATCGGACCTGCATCTTCTGAGTCTCCTACTTTGGCAGGTGGATATTTTACTGTCTGAGCCATTAGGGAAGACTTTTAAGCCCTCTAAGTCTCAGAAAAATTTATTCCTTCATTTCTGCTGCAGATATTTCTGACTCATGAAGTATAAGAGAGTATCTATTGAGTCCTTTTCTTATATAGAAAAATGGGCTCCCAACAGGTACTTCTTCTAGTAATAAATATGAATTTAGTCTTGAACTTTTCCCATACAAAACAATTATAATGTTATTGAAAAGTGACTTGAAAATGATCACTTGAAAAGTACATTTTTTTTTCATTTTTTCAGAGGATGTCTATGTAGATCCCTATTTCCTAGGTAAAATCCTTAAAGTGTATAGACAAATAGTTTGCTTAATGTTAAATCTGATGCAAATATATATTTTTTAAATAGTCCTTGTGTTTGAGTACATTTGTTTCTCTTATTTGGGCATATAATTTTTAAATTTTAGAATAATTTAGGTTTTTTAAAAAACTGCAAGTGCAGTTCTAAGCATAATAAATTTTTATCCCAAATATACTTCATCCAGTTCCCTAATTATTAAAATCTTACATTACTATGAGTCATTTATCTCAATTAGTGAAGCAATATTAATAGATCATTGCTAAATAAAAGTCAAACCTTTAGACATGCCCCCATTAAGGCTGATGGTCTGTTTGTTTTTAATTTAAAATGTTTTAATTTCTGTAACTATGAGCTGTTTCAGGATCATGTGGTATATTTCCTGCCCAGTGTTCCATTTGATTTTGAAATGATATTCATTTGCATTATTCTAAAAAAATGCTGGCAAGTCTTAAAGAGGAGAGAGTTTGTATTCAGCTTGAACTTGCCCCTGAGAGTATCCCTTGTATCCTCTTTATCTTTGCTTTAAAAAGAGATGAACCCAAGAGTCATCTGATAACATTCATATTAATGGTGAAAGGTGTTATGGTTTTTACCTATTTCTGTCCGCTGCTAAATGGAAAACATGTCTGTCAGGAACTCGAAAGGGAGATTTGGATTTATTCTGAGAAAACTAACCACTCTGACAGCTTTACTCCTATAGTACCTACAGAGGTTTGCAGCATATCTGAATTTGAAAGGAAAAAAAAAAAAAAATCCCAGAATCTTCAGCTATATTTGCAAAATGTGGTTCCCACGGATGTCAAAAATACTGTCTCTCTAATTTTACCTTCATTATGAAATGCCTTCGGGCTCAGGCTGTGTAACTTTTCTATGAAGCACTTAATCTCTACCCAGGCCCCTTAGGAAGACGTAATAGCAATCAGTAAATAACAGTGCAGAGGCTGTTGATTACTATTGAATAAACTAAAACGCTTTCCATACATTGCAAACTAAAAATGGATCACTCTCATCACTATCTTTTTTTAATGACATTTTAAAGTCTAAGGGCCTTATTAATCAATGCTTTATATGATGTTTCCAAAGATGTGCACATACCTTGCTTAGAAAACAGAAGAGAGGCAGATATAATGAGACTCTTCTGAGGAAATTAAATTAAATCAGTATTCATAAATATTAGGGACTTGATAGAGAATAAGAAAAAAAGAAGAATGCTAAAAAATTAAGAATTAATGAGGAAAAGAGAGTGGAAGAAAAGGAAATGATTATTGAGCAACAATGACAGATCCTTTGATGGTTAGTTTCTCAAAACTATTTTTAATAGGCATGCTGCCTTTTTACATTAAAAAATGAGGATTTTGAAAAAAAGAAATCACTGAACGTTCATGTCCTCATAAGGAGTATGGTTAAGGCCAAGTGTTGAAACCATGCCTATTTGGCTCCAGAATTTATGCTTTGCTCACTCTACAGAAAAACCCTGACATATTGGCGATTTGATAACATTTTAAACATAACGATGGCATTTAGTTGTTATTTGCAAAGGAGGAAGTTTAGATTTTTACTTTTAGTTTATATTCCATATGGCTTTATCAAAATTATGAATATACTTATAGAAAAGTTTTAAAGACAATTTTAATATACTGAGTAAAAACCAAAAGATGAATATTTGTTGAAATATTACATTTATAGGGCTTCCTAGGCAGAGTTAGTGGAAAAAAATCCTCCTGCCCACCCATGCAGGAGACATAAGAGACTTTGGTTCTGTCCTTGAGTAGGAAGATTCCCTAGAAGAGGAAATGGCAACAACTCCAGTATTCTTGCCTGGAGAATCTCGTGGACAGAGGAGCCTGGTAGGCTATTGTCAATGAGGTCTCAAAGAATTGGAAATCTCTGAGCACACATATTTGCAGTGTTTACATTTTTAAACGGTTTTATGGAGGAATAGACAGATATTAAATGGCACATATTTATGCTATACAATTTGAAAAGTTTTGAAATTTTGATTGCTCATGAAATCATCATCACGATCAAGATGCTGAGCACATCTACTTATGTTGTTCTCATCTGTATCACCATTCAAGTTAAATATGAGTCATCCAGTTTTCTTCTCTCATCCTCCTTAGCTTTAACCTTCATCAAACAGCCATTTAATTCCAACACAAGTAAATTTTAAAAAGTTTTATCTGATCAAAAAGGTGCCATTTGGTGGCATTTTATTTAGAAAAGATTATATCCAAGAAGTAAATGTTTTTTTTATTTCAAGAGACCTTTCCTTTGTGCTTATACATGCATTTATACTTTTAAAGCCTTATGCTTACTTAATATTTTTAATGATTATTCGATTTCAAAATCATCCTGCTCAGAAATTTCAAGGTATTCCAATGATTTTCCAGCAAATTCTGCTGCTACTAAGAAATGTGTATGCAACCTTCCTCTTACAACCTCTTTAATTTTGGAAAAAAGCTTTTCTTAAAAAGATACGAATTAAATCTTTATCTCTGGCAAAGTAGCATATATTGTTCTTGGCATTGTCTGTTTGAGATTCTGTGAGTCAGGTACTGGGAATTAAGTGATTTATTTTCTATGACCCTTTTCTGACTTTTGTATCTTTGTTTCATGCTCAAGGATCTTCTAAGTAATCCTTTAGTTACAATCACTCCATTTAGCATGTCTGTTGAAACTTTTCAGCTTCCCAAGTGGCTCAAAGGTATGGAATCATTCTGCCAATGCAGGAGTCATAGGAGACATGGATTTAATCCTTGGGTCAAAATGATCCCCTGGAGGAGGAAATGGCAACCCATTCCAATACCCTTGATTGGAAAATGCCATTGACAGAGGAACCTGGCAGGCTACAGTCCATGTGGTTTCAAGGAGTTGGGCACGACTGAACATGCACATACATTGAAACTTTCATCCCTGATTTGTGTGGCTTTAATATTATCATGATGTGATGTTAATCATGATATAATATTATTATGATGTGATATCATGATGTGAGAGTCGAACTATAAAGAAAGCTGAGGGCCGAAGAATTGATGCTTTTGAACTGTGGTGTTGGAGAAGACTCTTGAAAGTCCCTTGGACTGCAAGGAGATCCAGCCAATCCATCCTAAAGCAAACCAGTCCTGAATATTCATTGGAGGGACTGTTGCTGAAGCTGAAACTCCAATGCTTTGGCCACCTGATGCGAAGAACTGACTCATTGGAAAAGGCCTTGATGCTGGGAAATATTTAAAGCAGGAGGAGAAGGTGGGAAAAGAAGGGGACGACAGGATGAGATGGTTGAATGGCATCATCAACACAATGGACGTGAGTTTGAGTAAGCTCCAGGTGTTGGTGATGGACAGGAAAGCCTGGCGTGCTGCAGTCCATGGGGTCGCAAAGAGTCAGACACAACTGAGCAACTGAACTGAACTGAATACTATTGAATATATCCAACAATACTAAGTATTTTATCACTTCCTCTGAGGTAGTGGTTCTTTTTGTTCATCTTCACACTAGTGTGGTACATGGCATTTGAAATCGCTGGCCTATGAAAGAAAAATTCTCAAAAGAAAAAAAAAAAAGAAAATGTCACTTAATACAATATTTGATTTTTGTTAGTAGTACACAGTTAAAATTAAATTTTGAACTTAAAAAAAAATCTAAGCCTCCATTGTATCTCCTTAAGGCTGATATTGTTCAGTTGCTAAGTCGTGTCTGGCTCTTTGCAACCCCATGAAATGCAGCATGCCAGGTTTCCCTGTCCTTCACCATATCCCAAAGCTTACTTCAAACTCATGTCTATTGAATATGTGATGCCATCCAACCATCTCATCCTCTGTCATTCCTGTTCTCCTCTTGCCATCAATCTTTCCCGGCATCAGGATCGTCTTGAATGAGTCAGCTCTTCGCATCAGGTGGCCTAAGTATTGGAGCTTCAGCTTCAGTATCAGTCCTTTCAAAGAATATTCAGGGTTGATCTCCTACAGATTACTGAATGAATTTCCCATGGCAATAAAATTTGTGTATATAACATATGAAATGCAACTTATAAATAGTAACATTTGAAGCACACATTAAACTTTTTTTTTTAAGTTGAGATATTTTAGTTGAGACACATTGAAAATTGAATTAAAATGTGCAAATCTTGTTTGTATGCTACCTTTAGAAACTATAGGACATATAGGTTTCTCACAACAACCTGAAGAACAACTTGTGATTTGGATCCTCAGGAATGAATGTGCTGCAAAGCCTCTTTTCCTGATGCTGGTATGTTTAATCTTACTTATGATTGAGGTTTTTTAGCAATATTTTGACACTTACTTAAAATTATAATGGAGGTTTTCTTCTTTTCTTTAAAAATTTGAATAATCAGTGTTTCTCCAAGATTTTTCTTTCTTATATAACTAAACTAGTCATCAACCAACCACTTGAAAAGAACTTATGCAAAAGTTAGAAGGTTTTTGTTTTGTTTTCTAAATTATAGATGTATTTTTCTAGTGTAATGATTTCTGTTTTATGAAGCATATATTGCTAGTTTTTATAAAACTAATATTTACAAATGGGTAAATACAAGCATCTGTGTATGTGTATTCTTGCATTCTGTGTCATTTTCTCTAAGTTATTTGAAAGATAGGCTTCATTAAAAAATTCAAAAAAATTGACGCTAATACATTTCAAATCTGGTATATAAGGAATGGAACTTCCCTGGGTTGGAAAGATCCCCCGGAGGAGGAAATGACAACCCACTCCATTATTCCTCCCTGGAAAATTCCTTGGACAGATGAGTGTGGTGTGCTATTGTCAATGGGTCACAAAGAATCAGACACAACTCAGCAACTTAGCCTGCACACACATATAAGGAACACCTAATATAGGATTATCAAAAGCTTTCAAAGATATCTGTTATACATCATGGTGCACTAAAATAAGTGTCCCGTAAACTGTTTCTTTCAGTAAGTTGCTGTTTGAACATATCAAACTCTATTGTTATGTTCTTCACATTAAGAAAAGGAATGATGAGAAGTTGTCTCATGCATTCATTAGATTGTCCCTGGAAGAAAATTTAGATCCTAGGTACTTCTAATATTTGCTGTATCTTAACTTTAAACTCAGCTACTTAATTTGAAAGTGTATTTCTAGTCCATTTGAAATTTTAAATTGGAATGAAAATTTTAAATTTTCCTTGTAATGATACTAAAGTTTGGAAATTCATTGTGAATTAACATTGCCTTTAACCACCTGAGGAGAAGGCGATGGCACCCCACTCCAGTACTCTCACCTGAAAATCCCATGGACGGAGGAGCCCGGTGGGCTGCAGACCATGGGGTCGCTAAGAGTCAGACACGACTGAGCGACTTCACTTTCACTTTTCAGTTTGATGCATTGGAGAAGGAAATGGCAACCCACTCCAGTGTTCTTGCCTGGAGAATCCCGGGGACGGGGGAGCCTGGTGGGCTGCCGTCTATGGGGTTGCACGGAGTCGGACACGACTGAAGTGACTTGGCAGCAGCTTGGGAACTAACCACCTGAAGTTTGTTTCAGATTTTCCCTTTTGGTTACAGCTGTTGGGAAGGCTTGCTCCAATGCATAGAGCACAACTATACAGACATCCAGAACTCTACTGTTCTCGAAGTGGAAGGAAACGTAGGTGTTCTGTCACTGCAGTCACAGAGTTCCTTGTCTCTCTGTACAAAAGACTGTTCCCTCGGCTTTTTGGGGGTAGTGTTTCAACACAATTAAAAAGGAAGAAGATGTTCCTTTCTCAAATACTATATTTTCTTATATAATTGTATGCCCAATCTCCATGACCTGCTTCGGATACGAAATCACATGCAGCTTTCCTCAGAGTTCTTTGCTTTATGAGGAGCCATAGTCTATCACATCACTCTCCTCTCATTGATATTGCCTGATTGTATCTTTTATCCCGTGCACAAACTAAAAAAGCAAGATTTTATACGGAGAGATGATTTTGAGTAACATAGTCAGTTTGGCAGGAACAATAAAACTGAATCAAATAATTGGAGTTTGGGTTCATAGATTCGTATGCCTCCTGACCATCAAATCACCATCTGTATTAGTATTCCATTGTGGTCATAAAGAATTACCACATATTTATTTGAACAACACAAATATATTCTCACAAATCTGTAGTTCAAAAGTCTAGGTTGACTTCAGCTGGTTATTAATCCTTAAGTTTCACAATGCCAAAACCAAGGTGTCAGGTAGCTGAGCTATTATTAGCTATTTCTGAAAAGAATTCAGTCCCAAATTCACTCAGGTTGTCAGCAAAATGCAGTTGGTTTTGGAACTAGGGCTGGCATGTGCCTCTCTTTGTTGATGGTCAGTGGGTGGCTTTAGAGACGTCTTTCTCAGGTTCTTGCATATAGGATCCCACAGCACAGAGCCAGGGACAGTATATGGAATCTTTCTCACCCTTAGAATGTCTCTGATCTCTTCTTCTACTTTGTATACTTGAAAGACACTTCTATTTTCTCTTCTACTTTAAAGGCTCATGTGATTATACTGGGCCCACCTGCAAAATCTAGAATGATCTCAATTTTAAGATCAGTTTATTAGTAGCCTTACTTGCACTTGTAAATTCTTTTATGGTTTTATATAGATTAGTTTAAGCAGAATAATGAAAGAACTATATCTTAGGGCTATAGCTTTAGAATTCTTCCTTCCACACCAGTCTTTGAATGTTTTACTTTTTCTTCATTATAATGCACCACAATCCTGGACCCAAATATTAATGGACAGAAATCCCAGGAAGTGGAAAGTGAACTCTGTGACTGTGAAATTCTCCTGAATATGCCTTAAGTGGAATTAGATCTCATAAAAGTATTTTGGGGGGTTAAGAGCTATAAATTATTATTTTTAAGAAAAATTTAATATTTTGTTAACATTATTTTTAAATTAAATGTGTCTATGTTGATATTATCTGCTCATTAAACCCAAAAACACTTGGCAAAGTAGATCATATATGTAACTGCATTATACCCGTCTCTATATAATAATCATAACCACCCACAAAGCCTTATAGACGTGTAATCTCACAGTCATTTGTTGCTATGGTTTGTTGTCATTTGGAATTTAGTCCAAACACCAAAACCTGATGTCAACCGACTTAGCAATTCTTAATTCTTCCTCCCTAAACTCTGATTTTTATAGAACAAAGCATTATTCTGGTGTATTTGGTGTGATCTCTGCGTATGAATATGACTTGCAATTATGGAAACTATATACTGGGCCAATTATAGGGAAAATAATATTACTACCTTCCTCTTATTTGAAAGCAAAAATGCATATAAGACATTATTTCCTTAACCTTGGGTTTAAGAAAAAACTTTCTAAACCTCAAATTAGTGGAGGAATTCATATATTAAAAAATTATATTTTAACCATCATAAAAATGTATTTTAAATTAAAAATAACCAAAACCAAGAGAAAACTTCAGGCTTCTCTGGTGGCTCAGATAGTAAAGAATCTGCCTGCAATGAAGGAGACCCAGGTATCAAACCAGGGGAAGATCTCCTGGAGAAGGGAATGGCAGCACACCCCAGTATTCTTGCCTGGAGAATTCCAGGGACAGAGGAGCTTGGTGGGCTACAGTCCACTGGGTTGGAAAGAGTCTGACACAACTGAGTAACTAATACTTAGTCACTCATTGTAACAAATAGTTCCAAAATTTAGTGGCATAAAAGGCATCTAAGAAGGGTAACATAGAAAATTCATCAAAAGAATTTAGTTAAATTTATAATAATTGAAAAATTATTAATCCCTTTGAAGTAATAAGTCTCATAATTCTAACTGGGTATTAGATTATTATAGATAACTTTATAATAAGAAATGAATTAATATGTTGATTCATGTCTTAAGAAATTAACAATAATTGAGCACCATAATATTTGCCTGAAATTTCATATGCGGGAATATAATTTTAATTCAGTATATGTTTTAAAAAACAAAAGAGAAGAAATACTTTTGTAAGTCATTTATAATAAATAATTGGGATTACCCGGTAGCTAAAATGGCAGAGTCTGCTTGCAATGCAGGAGACCTATGTTCAAACCCTGGGTCAGGAAGATCCCCTGGAGAAGGAAATGGTAACCCAATCCAGTATTCTTGCCTGATTCCATGAATGGAGGAGCCTGGCAGGCTACAGTCCATGGGGTCGCATAGAGTCAGACACTACTGAGTAACTTCACTTTCATAATAAGTAATTAAGTACATTTAAGAAAGACTTGTTTTCTAAGTCCAAGTGTATGGTTATATTTTAAATTATGAGAATACTTTTCTTAGAATAATAATGAAAAGTTTCAAAATAAAACTCCCATTTTTCCTTTAAAAATTTATGCATCTGCTGTAACTTACTCTATGAAGCCAGCATTACCCCGATATCAAATGCAGACATGGACATTACAAAAAAGATGAACAGCAGACAAATATCTCTCATAAATATAGATGCAAGTATCCTCTCCACAGATGAATGAATGAAGAAAATGCAGTGTATATATTATACAGTGGAATGTTATTCAGCCATAAAAATATGGAAATCTTGCCATTTGTAACAACATGAATGGACCTTAAAGACATTATGCTACGTGAAATGAGACAGACAGTGAAAGATAAATATGTGTGATTCAGAAACAAAAAACTAGCTCATAAATACAAATATAAGATTGGTAATTGCCCAGGGTAGGAGATAGAAGATAAATGAAATGGATGAAGGTGATAAAAAGGTACAGGCTTCTAGTTATAAAATAAATAAATCCTGGGATGTAATGTACAACACTAAAGTAATATTTTATTATATATTTTAAATTTTTAAGAAAGCAATTTTTAAATTTTCATTTTAAATGGGGCATAGTTGATTGCCAATGTTGTGTTCATCTCAGGTGTCCAGTAAAGTGATTCAGTTATACATATATATATCATCTATTATTTTTCAAATTCTTTTCCATTCAGGTTATTATAGAATATTGAGCAGCATTCTCTGTGCTATATAGTAAGTTCTTGTTGGTTTTCTATTTTAGATATAGCAGTGTATAAATGTTAAAAGTTCTGATCACAAGAAGAACAGCATGTGTAACTATGTGTGGTAATGGATGAAAACTAGATTTATTGTGATAATTATTTCCCAACACACAAATATGGAATAATTATGTTGCACACCTGAAAGTATTATATATCAATTATACCTCAATTTTTTAAAGTAACAAACCTAATAATCTATACAGTGTTTCATTTAAAAACACTGCCAAACTGTCCAGCTATAGAAGAATGATTGCAGTTCGTAACTGGGAATGCTAAGAATCTATTTGAAAAAATACAAATGAAGGGAAACGTTTCTTTCCTTTGGGTCCAAGAAAAGCTTGTAGAGTATAATTGTCTCAGCAAGATTGTCTCCACATAACAATGTCAAATATGCAAGGAATAAGAAATTATACTTTCAGTCTTTATTGAGAAAAAAGGAGAGCTTCATGAAAAGTAGAAAAAAGACAGGCAGGCATACATTGTCACTGTTCTTATACACGTTTCTTCACTTCATATAATCTGTTACTGTTTACACTTAAATTGAGAAGTTTTCCTATTTTATCCCAGTCTGAAGGTTAACCTCCACACTTTATGCAGACAAAAGTTCAGCTGATCTTTTGGGGCTCCCATAGATAACATGCAACCATTTAGAAATTATTAGGAAATTCTAAACAAGGTCATTCTCTGCTCAGAAGCAAGTGTCCATAATTCTACACAGAAAGAGTTTATAGGCAGCAATCTAGTTACAATGAGACATAGATGTAGGATCCTCAAACAATTTTTCTTGAGCATGCAATTAAAGAACACTAAAATGTTATGAAGCTCCTCCAACTTTAAAAAATCTAAATATAAACTTTTTCTCCCCCATAACTTGAATAGCAGCAAAAGATGCAATTCCAACATACTGTATGTGTTGCAAAAAAAAAAAAAAAAAAAAAAATCCTCAACAAAATATTAGCATATCAAATCCAATATTTTTAAAAGCAATCATGTACTATAACCAAACAGGATCTATAACAGGCATGCAAGTCTAGTTTAACATTAAAAAATTATCACATAGACTAAGTAAGGAAAACCATATGACCATGTCCATAGGTGTAGGGAAATTTTCCAACAATATTCAAAGCCCATTTACCATAAAAAGTCTCAGGAAACTAGGAATAGAGAACTTCCTCTACTTGATAAAGAATATATACCCTATACCTGACATCATACTTAATGGTGAGAAACTCAATGCTTTCCTATTAAGATCCAGAACAGCACAAGGATATCCACTCATTACTGCTATTCAGCTTTATAGTGGAAGTCTCAGTTAATGCAGTTAGAGAGAGCACAACAAGGAAATGTGTGAAAATTGGCAAAGAAGAAATAAGCTATCTTTGTTTGAAGATGACATAATTGTTTATATAGAAAATCCTTAAGAATCAACAACAACAACCAAAACCTCCTGGAAATAAAAAGTATTTATTGCAAGATTTTATGAATTAATGACACATCAATTCAAATTCAAGACCAACAATAACCAATCAAAATATGGAATTAAAACAGTACCACTCATATTAACACTCACAATTTGAAATATTTCTCAACCCAGTGATCAATCCACATTTCCTTTAACTCTCCCATTGGCAGGCAGTTTTGGTTTTTTTTTTTTTTTTTTTTAACCACTGAGCCACCTGGGAAGCTCATAAGACTTGCTATACATATATAGTAATCAAGATGGGGTAGTACTGGCCAAAAGATAGGCAGATAAGTAATGAAGTAGAATAGAAATAACAGAGATAGATCCAAACAAATTTAATCAGCTGATTTTTAAAGACAGGGAAAAGTCAGTTCAATAAAAAGTGGATTTTCATTGATTAGCTCTAGTAATTTTCTGGAAGAGTCTAGGGTTTTCTATGTAGAGGATCATATCATCTGCAAACAGCGAGAGTTTCACTTCTTCTTTTCCTATCTGGATTCCTTTTACTTCTTTTTCTGCTCTGATTGCTGTGGCCAAAACTTCCAACACTATGTTGAATAGTAGTGGTGAGAGTGGGCACCCTTGTCTTGTTCCTGATTTCAGGGGAAATGCTTTCAATTTTTCACCATTGAGGGTGATGCTTGCTGTGGGTTTGTCATATATAGCTTTTATTATGTTGAGGTATGTTCCTTCTATTCCTGCTTTCTGGAGAGTTTTAATCATAAGTGGGTGTTGAATTTTGTCAAAGGCTCTCTCTGCATCTATTGAGATAATCATATGGTTTTTATCTTTCAATTTGTTAATGTGGTGTATTACATTGATTGATTTGCGGATATTAAAGAATCCTAATCTCAAAAATATACAAGCAACTCCTGCAGCTCAATTCCAGAAAAATAAATGACCAAATCAAAAAATGGGCCAAAGAACTAAACAGACATTTCTCCAAAGAAGACATACAGATGGCTAACAAACACATGAAAAGATGCTCAACATCACTCATTATCAGAGAAATGCAAATCAAAACCACAATGAGGTACCATTACACGCCAGTCAGGATGGCTGCTATCCAAAAGTCTACAAGCAATAAATGCTGGAGAGGGTGTGGAGAAAAGGGAACCCTCTTACACTGTTGGTGGGAATGCAAACTAGTACAGCCACTATGGAGAACAGTGTGGAGATCCTTAAAAACCTGGAAATAGGACTGCCATATGACCCAGCAATCCCACTTCTGGGCATACACACTGAGGAAACCAGATCTGAAAGAGACACGTGCACCCCAATGTTCATCGCAGCACTGTTTATAATAGCCAGGACATGGAAGCAACCTAGATGCCCATCAGCAGATGAATGGATAAGGAAGCTGTGGTACATATACACCATGGAATATTACTCAGCCTTTAAAAAGAATTCATTTGAATCAGTTCTAATGAGATGGATGAAACTGGAGCCCATTATACAGAGTGAAGTAAGCCAGAAAGATAAAGAACATTACAGCATACTAACACATATATATGGAATTTAGAAAGATGGTAACGATAACCCTATATGCAAAACAGAGAAAGAGACACAGAAGTATAGAACAGACTTTTGAACTCTGTGGGAGAAGGTGAGGGTGGGATGTTTTGAAAGAACAGCATGTATATTATCTACGGTGAAACAGATCACCAGCCCAGGTGGGATGCATGAGACAAGTGCTCGGGCCTGGTGCACTGGGAAGACCCAGAGGAATCGGGTGGAGAGGGAGGTGGGAGGGGGGATCGGGATGGGGAATACGTGTAACTCAATGGCTGATTCATATCAATGTATGACAAAACCCACTGAAATGTTGTGAAGTAATTAGCCTTCAACTAATAAAAAAAAAAAAAAAAAGTGGATTTTCTTTTCAGTAGTAATTGGTGTGGGAACAGCTGGACGTCCACAGGCAAAACCATGAATCTAGTTACTGATCTTACATCTTTCACAAAAATTAACTCAAAATGGATCATAAATCCATTAAATAATTAAATGTAAAGTGCAAGCCTATAAAATATAAGAAAGGTGGCCTAGGAAAATGTAAGCAATTGGTTTGGCAATGACTTTTTTGAATATAACCCCAAAAATACAATCCATGAAAGAAAAAAAAAATGATGACTTGCAGTTGATTAGATTAAAAAATCAAATTTTTCTTTATGAAAGACACTGTTAAATAATGAAAAAAACAAGCAACATGTTTCAGAGATCTAGAGAAGAAACTACTGGTTATCATTGGGGAGAAGGGGAGAGGAAGGGGTTATATAGGTATAGGGACTAAAAGTTTTTATGGGATTACATGAAATCATGTGTTCATGATTTTTGAAAATTTTAAAGCATTATTCATTTAGAGAATCTTTCAGTTAAAAAAATACAAGTTATTGATGGGAAGATAATATTTTCAATACACATAACTGATAAATAACTGGCATCTACAATATAATAATACAAGAGTTAAAACTCAAGAATAAAAAAACCCAATTAAAAAAAAAAGTGAGCAAAACATTAGAATAAACATCTCACCAAAGATATAAAAACAGCAAATAATCATATGAAAAAATGCTCAATATCATATATCATCAAGAAACTTCAAAGAACAATGAGATACTACTACCCAGCTATTAGAATGGCCAAAATACTGAACATTGACAATACAAAATGTTAAGAAGTATGTGAAGCAGTGGGAATTCTTATTCATTGGTGTGAATGCAAAATGTCACTGCCAGTTTAGAAGATAGTTTGTGTGCATTTTATAAAATCTAAAAAACTCCTATCATGTGATCTGCCAATTGCATTCCCTCGTGTTAAGCCAAATGAGCTGAAAACTCATGCCCACAGGAAAACCTGCATGTAGATGTTTATAATGTGTTTTTTTTTTTTTTTTCATCAATAGTTTGTAGTTTTCAGAGTACAAGTATTTATCTTCCTTAGTTAAGCTGATGTCTAAGCACATGTTGTATATAATGAGGATTTAAAATAACTACAATGACAATCTTATAATAGTCCTAAAAAATTGGTTATAAGTCTTAAGACTGAATCTATTTGTAAACTTCAAGTACGTGTAAATAAATGCTAAATGAAATCAGTCCTGAATATTCATTGGAAGGACTGATGCTGAAGCTGAAAATCCAATACTTTGGACACCTGATGCAAAAAGCCAACTCATTGGAAAAGACCCTGATGCTGGCAAAGATTAAAGACAGGAGAAGGGGACAACAAAGGATGAGATGGTTGGATGGCATCACCGACTCCATGGACATGAGTTTGAGCAAGCTCCGGGAGTTGGTGATGGACAGGGAAGCCTGGTGTGCTGCAGTCCATGTGGTCACAAAGAGTCTGACATGACTGAGCAACTGAACTGAACTGAACTGATTCAGTTTACTTGGCAATAATTCAATTTAATCATAATGAATTCTGATAAAATCTAAATTTATAAGTGATAAATGGTATTAAGTCTCCATTTCTAATGTAAGAAACGGGAGAGCTAGAATAACAAGAAAATCTACTTAGTGCAAAGTGAGGAACAGTTTGTACATACAGTTTATCCACATTGCTAGATAAGATGGCTAATGTGATTTAAAGAATTTTGACAAGCTCGATTTCCCTAAAATCTCTTGTTCCACCGCGCCTTTGACAATTTCAGAATCATTCTATTATCCAGCTGTGGTTCAGTTGCCAAACCATGTCTGAATTTTTGGGACCCCATGAACTGCTGCATGCCAGGCTTCCTTGTCCTTCCATCTCTCCGATAATTTGCTTAAACTCATGTCCGTTGAGTTGGTGATGCCATCCGACCATTTCTTCCTTGGTCACCCCCTTCTCTTCTTGACCTCAATCTTTCCCAGCATCAGGATCTTTTCTAATGAGTCGTCTCTTCCCATTAAGTGGCCAAAGTACTGGAGCTTTAGCTGTTATTCATATATATGAATTAATTTAATCTAAAATAAATAAAGTTAATTTACATGAGAAGTGAAGTGAATACACAGCTATCTACACTGAGTCAGCAGGTTTAATAGGTTTGGGGCCACAGTTCCCTGGGGCAAAGCTACAGGCAGAACCCAGTTAAGGAGAACCCAGTTTTAAAAATTGTCAGGAGCTTAAGCTATTGTCTAAAAAACACTCAGAATGGGAGAAAAGTTAGAAGAAATGGTAGCTATAAGGTGGAGGCGGGGATGCAATGCATAAGCTTCAATGGTTAAGTAATTTTGTTCACTGTTTATTGAACAAAAATATAAATGGTTTATTGTCCTTATGCATATATTAGCAATGAAAATGGTCAGTTTTCAGGGAATAGTAAGTGACTTTTGTGGTGCTATCTCTTAAAAAGATGAAATACCCTCCAGGGTTTCCTGTATCATATGACCTCTCTGATAATCTACTTCTGAACACTTTCTTATGTTTTGCTGTGTATGCCACTACATCTATAATTGCACTAGTATTATACCATAGGACAATTCAATTAAACTGTTCAAGCTAGACTTAATTTATGAGCCTCAATAGGTCACCTGCTTTATTTACTGAGCAGTATATAACATGAACCAAAGCTCATATAATTCATTATGGGGACCAAAATAAATCACAACTGTCCTACTGAAATTCTTCAATGAATCATAAGAAAAAAAAAGGAAGTAGATATTTTTTTATTCCATCTCCTCTCTCTACTTTTTCTTCTTTCTTATTGACTTAGGACATCTTATTTATTGGAGAAAGAGCTATTGGAGATGTGACCAAGATCAATTGTGGCACCTGCCATTTTACAAAATTATAAGAAAGCTGAATCCATAACTTTGACATAAGAAACATACAGTTGATCATCATGACAAAATGTATTACTTGTGATTTGAGTATTTGATTTAAATTCATGCTAGTTGCCTCTGGAAAGTAAATCATCTTCCAATAGTTATTTTAAAGTGGTAAAGTTTTGGTCTCAATAATAATGTGCCTAGAGAAGCCAGGCTGCTTTCCAGTCTCTCAGCATTTTCACTCTAAGTCCCTGATTTCATCTCCCACCTTCAACCATGAAGGAACAGGATTCTTTCATTTGGAAGTTGTCTTAGCAGAGATACTGTCATGCCTAGGATCATAGCAGCCTCAGTCAATGAGTTAAAGCTGCTCATCTTGTTGTTGTAACATGACATTAAGTTGCTAAGTCATGTCCAGCACTTTGTGATCCTGTGGACTGCACCACACCAAGCTTACTTTTCCTTCACTATATCCCTGAGTTTGCTGAAACTCATGTCCACTGAGTCAGTGATGCATCCAACCATCTCATCCTCTGTCACCCCCTTCTCCTCTTGCCTTCAGTCTTTCACAGAGTCAGAGTCTTTTCCAATGAGTCAGCTCTTTACATAAGGTGGCCAAAGTATTGGATCCTCAGCTTCAGCATCAGTCCTTCCAATGAATATTCAGGGTGGGTTTACATTAGGATCGGTTGGCTTGATCTTCTTGCTGTCCAGTCAGTCATTTCAGTTGCTCAGTCATGTTAGACTCTTTGTGACCCCGTGGACTGCAGCATACCAGGCTTCCCTGACCATCACCAACTCCTGGAGCTTGCTCAAACTCATATACATCAAGTTGGTGATGCCACCCAACCATCTCATCCTCTGCTGTCCCCTTCTCTTCCTGACCTCAATCTTTTCCAATGAGTCAGTTCTTCCCATCAGTTGGCCAAACTATTGGAGCTTCAGCTTCAGCATCAGTCCTTTCATTGAATATTCAGGACTGATTTCCTTTAGTATTGCCAGGTTTGACTTCTTTGCTATCCAAGGGACTCTCAAGAGTCTTCCCCAACACCACAGTTCAAAAGCATTAATTCTTTGGTGCTCAGCTTTCTTTATGGTCCAAATCTCACATCCATACATGACTACTTGAGAAACCATAGCTTGGACTATACAGACCTTTGTCAGTAAAGTAACTCCTCTGTTTTTCAATACACTGTCTAGGTTTCTCACAGCTTTTCTTCCAAGAAATGATTGTCTTTTAATTTCATGGCTGCAGTCACTATCTGCAGTGATTTTGGAGTCCAAGAAAACACAGTCTCTCCATGTTTACAATGTTTCCCCACTTGCCATGGAGTGATGGAACCGGATGCCATGATCTTAGTTTTATGAATGTTGAGTTTTAAGCTTTTGCACTCTCCTCTTTGACTTTTATCAAGAGGTTCTTCAGTTCCTCTTCACTTGTTGTCATAAGGGGGGTGTCATCTGCATATCTGACATTATTGAGATTTCTCCCAGCAATTTTGATTCCAGCTTGTGCTTCATCCAGCCCAGCATCTTCATGATATACTCTTAAGCAAGGTGACATTATACAGGCTTGATGTACTCCTTTCCTGATTTTGAACCAGTCCATTATTTTATGCCTGGTTCTAACTGTTGCTTCTTCACCTGCCTACAGGTTTCTCAGAAGACAGGTCAGGTGGTCTGGTGTTCCCATCACTTGAAGAATTTTCCACAGTTTGTTGTGATCCACAGTCAAAGGCTTTGACATAGACAATAAAGCAGAAGTAGATGTTTTTCTGGAACTCTTTTGCTTTTCCTATGATCCAATGGATGTTGACAATTTGATCTCTGGTTCCTCTGCCTTTCTAAATCCAGCTTGAACATCTGAAAGTTCTTGGTTCACATACTGTTGAAGCCTAGCTTGGAGAATTTTGAGCATTGCTTTGCTAGAGTATGAGATGAGTGCAACTGTGCAGTTTGAACATTCTTTGGCATTGCTTCTTCTTGGGATTGGAATGAAAACTTTCCTTTTCCAGTCCTGTGGCCACTGCTGGGTTTTCCAAATTTGCTGGTACATTGGGTGTAGCACTTTCACAGCATCATCTTTGAGGATTTGAAATAGCTTAACTGGAATTCCATCACCTCCACTGACTTTATTCGTAGTGATGCTTCCTAAGTCCCCTTGACTTTGCCCTCCAGGATATCTTGCTCTATGTGAGTGATCACACCATCATGGTTATCTAGGTCATGAAGATCTTTTTTGTATAGTTCTTCTGTGTATACTTGTTACCTCTTCTTAACATCTTCTGCTTCTGCTAGGTCCATGCTGTTTCTGTCCTCATTGATCATTTAGGAAGGCTTTCTTATCTCTCCTTGCTATCCTTTGGAACTCTGCGTTCAGATGGATTTATTTTTCTTTTTTTCCTTTCCCTTTTGCTTCTTGCCTTGTCCAAGGGATTCTCAAGAGTCTTCTCCAGGACTGTTGAAAAACATCAATTCTTTGGCACTCAGCCTTCTTTATGGTCCAACTCTCACATCTGTACATAACTACTGGAAAAACCATAGTTTGCCAATACAGACCTTTGTCACTGATCTAGATGCAAGCAAAGGAATTAGAAAAAATACAGTGGAAATTCACATTGAACTGTGAAGTCCTTATTCTAAAGAAAATGCCATCAGATAATTCGCTACCCCAGTTTTGTCTTTAAGGACAAGTAGGAAGAAATACTATTAGAAGGCATTGATAAACATGCACAGCTCTAGGGACATTTTGCTAGTTATGGCCAGTGGTCATGATACAGAAAACATTTTGCTTTATTTGTTCATTAGAATTTGACAAAATTCATTTTGTGCTATTGGAAATTAGGCATTGAAAGATTATTCAAAGAACTAAAGGATTGTTTTGTACAAAACAAGTCAGATTAGATTTGAGGCTGAAGTGAATGGTTCAAGATTTATAATGCATGTTTTCAGAACTCAAGACCATGCTTAACCACCTGAGGATGGAATATATCCAAAGTGCCTGCTGGGGTGAGTAGGTACGTATGATCAATTGTTTTTCAATAGTGAGAAGATACTTCTGGGCTATAAAAGAGCAAGATTTCTAAAAGACCCCCAAAATGGCTGTTTCAAAATTCTCAGGGATGTGATTGGATTTTGTTCTTTTTCTTTCTCAAGTCTAACCAGAAACACAAACCCAAAGCATCAACCATGTACAATGACCTCGTTTCTTAACATTTTAGCAATTAAACTTTGAGAGACTTTTGTTGTCTTTTTATCCCTAAAGTCAAGTTTATAGAGTAGCTTGTGAAACCTTAATGTAGGAAGCATTATAATTGTTTTACAGTACTGTGGTTCCATAGGAGAGGGAGTTCAGTAGAAGCAAACTGAGAAATGACATCAAAGTAAATACTTGTTTTGGGATCAATAACTGTGTCTAAGTATTTTTTCTAGAAGCATGAATTCTATTCCTTTCAACAATGTTTGCATTTTGCTTGATAAACAATAAATTAAATGTTAAATATGGTCTAACTAATAAAAAAAGATGGTTGGTTTTGCCAATACCAAACTGTTCCCTGGAATTCTCAATCACATATCTTGAAGTCAGAGATATGATCAATCCTGCATCATTACAGAGTCATGTAAAGAATGGACAGCCTATAGAAACAGCATCACACAGTTAATGAGCATAGAACAGAAATAGTTTTTCAGAAGTGGAATTTGTAGAAACTTACAAAGCATAAATAAACTATGATTCATGAGCATTCCAGGTTTTGTTAACAGTAATGCTTTGTTGATAAACAATTTTCTTTAACTCCAAATTGAAATATATTTATATATCAACAATCCATTATTTTATGTTTATTCTGGTTTTGATTTAATGTTATATCAAAAATAAGGTAATAATTTTTAAAATTCTATTTTTTTCCAAGATCAGAAATATATTATTGCACCAAAATAATGGATTACTCTCAGCCATTATCAATAATTGTGTAGCTATTTAATTGGCAAAATGTATAATGGTCCAGTTGGCTCCCCAGGTCTCACTAGTGGTAAAGAACCTACCTGCCAATGAAGGAGACATAAAAGACATGGTTCAATCCCTGAGTCAGGAAAATCCCATTGAAGGGGGCATGGAAACCCACAGCAGTATTCTTGACTGGAGAATCCCATAGACAGAGGAGCCTGGTGGGCTACAGTTCATAGGGTAGCAAAGAATTGGACATGACTTAAGTGACTTAGCATGCATGCACATAATGATCCATTCATAGTATCATTTTATAGGTAATCTATTTCTCAGTGCAGCTATACATGTTCATATAGTAAAAAGTGAAATTGAAAGTTTGTCAGTCATGTCCGATTCTTTTGCAATCCCATGGACAATACAGTTCATGGAATTCTCCAGGCCAGAATACTGGAGTGGGAAGCTTTTCCATTCTCCAGGGGATCTTCCCAACCCAGGGATCGAACCCAGGTCTCCCACATTGCAGGCAGATTTTTAACCAACGGAACCACAAGAGAAATACTAGTTAAATTGTGTCAGCTAAACTCAACAGGAGACTGGACACATTAAAATGTGATCACACCATTTCTTGCTTTCATTATCATTCCATATATTAAGTTCTTAATAAAATAGATGGAGAAAACAGATACATTCATCAACACATAGAGTTAGAAAAATGTGGGAAAAATGAAAGTCAGGAAACACTATCTCAAAATACTGTTTTTAAATACTATTTTAAAATAGATGATTTACAGTTCCTTCTTTAAAGCTCCTTTTTATTTAACTGCTTTGTTTTTGCTTTAGTTTACTTTATTGAGCTATTATTTATGTACCCTAAAACTTACCAATGTAAAATGCATAACCCAATGCTTTTTAGTATTATATTAACAGTTACAATCATGACCATAATCAATGTCAAATTAAAAAATAAGTAAATAAAACTTTCATCATCTCAAACGGAAACCTTGTGCCCTTTACTTATCAATCCTTATTGCCCCAAATCCCTGCAGCCCTAAGGAACCACTAATCTCTTTTCTGTCTTTATAGATTTCTCTCTTCGGGACATTTCATGAAAATGGAATCTTATGTAGTCTTTCATGACTAGCTCATTTCTCTTTGCTCAAAGTTTCCAAGGTTCTTTTGTGCTGTGACATCTATCAGTACTTCATTCTTTTTATAATATTTGAGTAATATCTCAATGTATGGACATACCACACTTATCATCACTAATGGATTTGGAGTTGTTTCCATCTTTGCCTATTACGTATAATATTACTATGAATATTTGTGTGCAAGTTTTCTGTGGGTTGCTGTATCATATATTAGTATGTTTAGCCTCTCTGAGAAACTGCTAGACTATTTTATAAAGGGACTGCCTCATTTTAAATTCCCAGCAGCGATATATGAACATTCCATACCCTTTCCAACACTTCATTATGCTTCTTATTGCTATTGTTTATAGTGAATGTGAATGAATGAATGATGTGCTCAGTGATGTCTGACTCTTTATGACCCTTTGAACTGTAACCTGCCAAGCTCCTCTGTCCATGGGATTTTCCAGATAAGAATATGGAGTGGGTCGCCATTTCCTCCTCCAGAGGATCTTCCTGACCCAGGAATCTAGCTCAAATCTCCTGTGTCTCTCACATCAAAGGCAGATTCTTTATCTGCTGAATCATTAGGGAAGCCCAGTGAATGTGAAGTTGTTTTTTATTGTGGGTTTTTGCAGTTCCCTAATAACTAATGCTACTGGCCATTTATTTAACTTTTTTGAAAAAATATCAATTCAGATTTTAAACCTATAATTTTTAATTGGGCTATTTGTCTTATTTTAATTACTTTCTAAGAGTTCTTTATATATTCTAGATACAAGAATCTTAACAGATATATGACTGCAAATATTTTTCCAGTTCCATAAGTTTCTTTGCACTTTCTTAACTGTATTCCTTGAAATACAAAAGTTTTCAGTTTTAAGTCTGATTAATGTAGGTATTGTCATCATCATTGCTCAGGTCTTTTGATATCATATCTAGAATCCTTTGCCAATTTTGAGATCATAAAAAATTTAACTTTATGCTTTTTCTAAAAGTTCAATAGTTTTTGTTCTTATATTTAGGACTTTGATCTCTTTTGCATCAATTTTGTATTCTGTGAGTTAAAGTCAAATTTCATTCTTTTGTATGTGTATATCAAGTTGTACCAGTACTTTTGTTAAAAAGGCAATTATTTTCCCAATGAATGGTTTTTGAACCCTTATCTAAATCAGTTCACCATGATGCATGAGTTTGCTTATAGACCCTCAATTCTGTTCCATTGATCTATAAGTCTATTCTTACCAGTACAACGATGTTTTGATTATTGTTACTTTGTAATAAGTTTGGAAATCAGAAAAACTGGGTTTTTTAAGCTTTTTTTTTTTTCTTTCTCATTGCTATTTTATTTGATTTGTCTTTAGGGTCCCTTGAAATGACATGTGAGTTTTAAGACCTGACAATTTCTACAGACAGGCGGGATTCTAATGAAGATTGCATTGAATCTGCAGAGCAATTTTTATTGCAGCTTTAACTATATCAAATTTGTGATCTTGGGACATTTTCTCATATATTTTGAACTTCTTTAATTTATCTCAGCAATGTTTTGTCATATTTGGAATATAAGGTTTAAGTTCTTTGTGCAACTTTCTGCAAGTATTTTACTCTTTTTGATCATAGTTTAAACAAACAAATTTCTTCATTTCTCTCTCCTTCATTTTGCAGGAATTTACTATTAAGCTGTAAATATTTCTTCTTAAATCTGTTAGGACAGAATTCACATAGCATACAATGCACCCCTTTAAAGTACAATGCAATGGTTTTTAGTATATTCATAGAGCTGTTTTTGAAGTTTTATTCATGTTTGAAGAAATGCAGTTGACTTTTGTGTATTGGTATTTTATCCTGCCATCTTCTTACCTGTTGGTATTCCATCTAATCAGTTTTAATGGATTCCTTAGGATTTACTATATACAAGGTAATGTCATCTTTAAATTAAAATAGTTTGATTTCTTTTCCAGAATGGATGTCTTGTGTGGTTTTGTTGCCTAGTTGCCTTGACTAGGACCTCTGGTACCACGTTGAATAGAAGTGTCAAGAGTGGGCATCGTTGTTTTTACTTCCTTGATCTTCAAAGAGAAGTACCTGGTCATTGAACATTAATTTTGGCTGTGAGTTTATCTGGTTGAGGAAGTGAATTCTCTTCTACTGTTAATTACTGAACAGTTTTATCATGGAAAGAAGTGGAGTTTTTTGTAACTGTTGAGCTAGGTTTTTCTTCTATCTCCAGGATTCGGCCTTTCAAGACCTTTCTTCCCAAGTAACTTGCCAATGCCTTTATCTGGGTATTTATAACACATTTCTCAAACTTCCTAGTTACTCGTGGCAGGGAGATTGATCCGAATCAAGTAAACATGCCATTACTGGAAGCAAAATATCCCTATCCCACAAATCAGTGTGTGTGTTTGTACATGTGTGTTTGAATTTTCACATATGGGAATATTTAATCCATGCTTCCATTTTTAATTTATATCTTATTATAATTACAATCTGATAATTATAATTTATATGTTTGAGATTTCCTTTATGTTTTAGTAAATGGTAATTTTGAGAGAATTATTTTACGTGTGCTTCTAGAATGATGTTGAATACTAGTTAGAACTTCTTACCCCTTTATATACAGCTTTGCAGGTGGCTAAGAGGGTTAAGAATTCACCTGCAATGCAGGAAACCCAGGTTTGATCCCTGGGTCAGGAAGATCCCTGGAGAAGGGAATGACTATCCACTCCACTATTCTTGTCTGGAGGATCCCACGAACAGAGGAGCCTCGTGGGTTACAGTGCATGGAGTTGCAAAGAGCTGGACATGACTGAGTGACTAAGCACACAGGTACCCCTTTATATATCCTATCGCCTTTCCATTTGGGGGGACACAGATATGTCAAATTATCTTAGTAAGAATAGATTTTTGTTATTCATTCTGTGGCAATCTACTTTATTTTCAGCTGGGTTCTGCAGAATCTTTTTGTACAGTTATATCCAGATGGCAATCAGAGGTGATAAAATGATTCAGCGACAGAGAGAGAAACAGACACAAAGAGGCAGAGGAGGGGAGAGAGAGAGAGAATTGACCTTTTAGTAATAGTTATAAAAATATTTCTGGGAATTGCTGTGACATGATGATCAGGCTGTTTGTTCAAAATGCCTCTATCTATCTCTGTGGCAAAGAGAGATGGTTGCTCTGATGGACTTGGCTTGTTTTACCTTCCCAAAGAATTGAGGAGGGAGTGGGATCAGATAATTGTTGCAGCGGTGGGGGGAGCACTTTCCATAGATATTCTAGACAGATACTCTATGTTTACACATCTGCTATTCTTAATACTTACATAAATGTGGAAATAATTTATTTTCTTTAATAAATATTTGGTATTTGGACTCTGCACAGTGATACTGAAATGAGAATGAATTCAGAAAAGTGTATGAGAAATAGACTATCTCAAATATGGAATATTTTTCACTTTTCTAATTAAGATGATGCCATGAATAAACTTCCTATCACATTGCTTCTCCACGGGAGACATATTGTTATTTCATTTTTAAATGCTATGTGAAGAGGCATTTCTTCTTGTTAGCTATGTAGTTTAGGAAGCATTTCTTTTTCTTCAGCTTGAAACTATAAGAGAAAAGTACACTCAGTATATCTTCTTTTTATTTTCAATTTGTTCATGAAATTTCCGTTTATAATAGCATTGATATCTTTAATTTTTGTACACTGATATCCCTGCTTAAGACATTGATCTTTTCTTAAGTGATTTACATCTGCCTTTCTTCACATGTGTATCTTTTGTGTTTTTCAACTCAACAGCACTGTCTTTGCCACCTTCACAACTTTTCAGTAGTTCTTTATAAGTGAATTAGAGCTGCACTTGAAAATTTAAGCAGAGATCAACTTTACTTCATGGCTTATTAATATGAGCGTGTTTAAAACAGAACTTTGTAGGAAAAACTTCAAACCTACTAAGCAAATTTAATTAAATCAGAACAAACTGGAGAATTTACAGCTATTACATATTCACATTTTGTTTTTATTAAACATCCCATTTTCTGGTGAATCTTTCATATTCAAAGCTTATATTCTTTATCCATGTCTTCTTGAAATTACACTTTTACATTTCTTTGTCAACTAACCCGACTATGTCAGTAGGGTCACAACCTGAAAGTAGAGAGTTATTTTATCTGGCGGGAATGTTTAGGACTTTGAGCCCAGGAGACAGCATCTCAATGGCTCTGAGAAAATTGCTCTAAGGAGACAGGAGGGAGAGTCCAACAATGTATAATTTTGTAACAAAGGGAGCAGGCAGTCTGAATATCAAAGATCAGATATCAAGTTAAGGAATTTAACATTTTATGCATGGGAAGTTGAGAGTCTCAGGGCTCACTGAATTCATCTCTTTCATATGCACCTCAGCTGCCTGGAGTCAAATCCTGTCTCTTTGTTCACCTTAAGGAGTGGCAGTTGTGGCAGATGGCTGCTGCTTGCAGTCCTCTGAGCTCCTTAGCAATCACTGTGGTGGGTGGCTGCATCTGCTAGTTTGGGAGCTATCATTCACATTTGTGGTGCTTGAGAAGACTCTTGAGAGTCCCTTGGACAGCAAGGAAGGCAATCCTAAAGGAAATCAACCCTGAATATTCATTGGAAGGACTGATGCTGAAGCTGAACCTCCAACACTTTAGTCAATTGATGCAAAGAGCCAAATCATTGGAAAAGAC
Source organism: Dama dama (assembly GCF_033118175.1). Classification (NCBI taxonomy): domain Eukaryota; kingdom Metazoa; phylum Chordata; class Mammalia; order Artiodactyla; family Cervidae; genus Dama; species Dama dama. The sequence goes on along the minus strand of NC_083705.1, from coordinate 52,261,828 downwards.
CCTGATGCTGGGAAAGATTGAGGGCAAGAGGAAAAAGAGGCAATAGAGAATGAGATGGTTGGATGGCATCACTGACTCAAAGGACATGAGTTTGAGCAAACTCTGGGAGACAGTGATGGACAGGGAAGCCTAGTGTGCTGCAGTCCCTGGGGTTGCAGAGTCGGACACGACTTAACACCTGAGCGACAATAACAGTTCACGTTTGGAGGCCAGAATTCGCTGTTGGTTGTGACATTTTATTTATTGATATGGCAGGAGATATTTTTATTTCATACTATTTTTAAGCAATGTCTCTGTAAGCAGTAGCCTTAACTGTTTTTAATGTTTTCTTCAACTCAGTCTTAAACTGATGTATGTTGGGTTTTCACACTTTAACTGATCCCGAGCAGTTAAGCCTTCATGTTGTTACTTTCACTTCCTAGTCTTAGTCATCTTCACCTCTTGGTAGCATTTGTCATGGTTCATTATTCTTTCCTGCTTGATGCACAGTTTTCACTTGATTTCCATGTGATCACACTCGCTCTTTGTTCTATCCTATTTTTTACTATTCAGTCTCCTTTGTTCTTTTTCTTAACTTTTTAATAAAGAAATGCCCCAGAACTCATCTTTGTTCTTCTAATTTTTCTATCTTTCCTATGTTCCCTGATGACTTCATCCAGGGTAATGTCTTTAAAAAACATTTTTAAGCCAAGGACTTTGAAATACACATTTTTAGCCACATATTGTCCCATAAATTTCACATACATTTTCAACTGTCTAGTCTCTACTGCTACTTGAATATCTAATGGACAACTCAAATTAAACATGAAGAAACTGCTAGCTTTCTCTCCAAAACATACTGCACTTATGCTTTCTTTATACCAATTCATGGAAACTCCATACTTCAAGTGTCAGCTCAAAGAGCTTGTACTCACCTTGACTATATAGCCAAATACCAGGAAATGCTGTTTCAAAATTTATGCAGAAATGGTCCTTTCCCATTTCATCACAGTTCCATCTTCATGCAAGCCACAACAATCTATTCCCTGGATTATGGCAATGGATGCCTAATTATTCTCCCTACTTCTATCCTTAGTCTCTAAAGTACATCCTCAACAAAACAGGACTACAGTGATACTTTTAAAGCACAAGTCAATTTGTGACTCAGCATTTACCACTGGCTTCTATTTCATTCAGTGTAGAAGACAGAGTTTTCAAATTGGCTTATATGATGCTACTTAATTTTATCACTCTACTGCCTTCCTCACTATTTTCTATTGTACTTTCTCTTACATTTTCTGCTCTGATCACACTGGTATCTTTATCGTTCATTGAATACGCTAGTTATGCTACCTTTTTACCACTTTTGTTGCACTCATTTTTTATGACTAAAATAATCTTCCCCAGATATTTCTTTAGTTAGCTCCATTACCTATTTCAAATTTTTATCCAAATTTTATTTTTCTTGTTTTGAGAACTCAATTTTTCTAGTTTTACTAAGAAATAATTGCCATACATCATTGTATAAGGTTAAAGTGTACAGCATTATGGTTTGATTTACACATACAGTTGATGCTTGACCATATGAGTTTGAACTGAGCAGATCCACTTAAATGTGGCTTTTATCCAATTAATATAGTACTAGTATTTTCATTTTATCGGTCTTTAAATTAACTAAAGTAGGGGAAAGTTTGTGTTTGATTAGAGATCATAATATATGAAATAAAAAACACTAGGATTTAATTCCTGATTATATCCAAACTGTTTCTGCTTCCTTCCTTTAAGTGAGTCATTTATCAATTCTTTTGTTTTTAAGTTAGAGATAACAGTATGGGATTTCAACTATGCAGGAGTCGGTAGCCTTAGCCCCCTTGTTCCAGAGCCATCTGTCGTGAAATGATTACTGAACTAGATTCTGTTATCATTCATTATCTCATATAAAGATAGTAAACAATAAAAACTTAGGATATTTCAGAACAAATTTAACCATGGAAGGAAGAGATCTGTACTCTGAAAACTATAAGACATTGATGAAAGATATAGAAGAAGACACAAATAGAAAGGTATCCCATATTTATTAATTGAAAGAATTACCATTATTAAAATTTCAATACTACTTATAGTATGTTATTGATTTTATAGATTCTATACAATCTCTAGAATATTGTCTATAGATTCAATGCAATTCTTATCAAGATTCCAATGGCATTTTTTACAGAAGTAGGAAAACCATCCTTAAAATTTACATGAAACCAGAAATAAAATTACATGAGACCAGAAAAGACCCCTAATAATCAAAGAAATTGTGAGAAAGAAAAACAAAGCAGAAGGCATCAGACCTAGTGATTTCAAGTTGTATGGTAAAACTATAGTTATTAAAGCAGCATGGTACTGGTATACAAGGAAACATGATTGAATCATCACTAACTTGTCATCCTTTGGTTTACCATAGAAATTACCAAAATAAAAATAAATATATGTTGTTCAACGATATGATAAGGAGTAATGCTGATAACAGATAATGCAGTGATCTTTATATCATAGGATTTGGGTTCCATTTTAGTCTGGTGATATTCATGATATTTAGACAAATCTGTTAAAGTCATGGTTGCAAAAAGAACGCTTACTGATATACATGAGTTTTAGAATTTCTGAATTGCATTCAAGTATGGTGATAAGATTTCAAAAGACACAGCTGTAGAATAAAAATAAACTTCACAAACCAGTGAAAAAGTGCATGCATGTGCATTGATTGTGAGTTTGTTTGGGGACACATGAGTAACTCCGAGGCAGTGGTTGAGTAAAGGCTCTCATGTCAAATTTCTGCTGCCCAAGTGAAGTGCCTTGTGATTACTGAATCTTTTATATCTTCAATTTTCTTATCTGCAAAATAGGGTCTAAGTAATGCCTATCCTATGGGCTTGCTGATAGAATTAAATAGCAAAAAGCAGTTAGAGCACATAGAAAACTGTTTCTCACATAGTAAGCATTCAATAAATGTTTTTAAAATAAAGTATAGAGATAAAATTTGGATAAATTAATACAGAGCATGTTGAAGTTTCATGTTTGAGCATTCTTTGGAATATACAGGGTAATGAGATTTATCACACTATAAGAACTTTCCATCAAGATTCACTAATGAATAGAAAAACAGAAATAAAATCAGATAAATATTTACAGAATGAAGGACATTTTCTATTAAAATAGTACAATGGTGAGATGATTAGGATGACACTGACAAGAAGTTGAAATATTCTATAATAAACAATCCAAATGAAATCAAAAGAATATAATATACCACATAAACTGAAATAATGGAAAGAGGTTAAAAATAAATCAGATAAGGGTATATTTCACTGACTCAAACTGATATCTCAAAAATGCTGATGTAAACAGTATTTAATATATTAGTTATTGCACTATTTTCCCAAGTTGAATCTCACTTCTTTTGTTGTTAAATCACAATGTAACTTGCAATGGCAATGCCTGATCTTACTTCTTTATAAATTCTTTGCTTGGGCTGCCTGGGGGAAGCAAAACTTCATAGGTGAAAAAAAAGAAGCTAAATTTATTTGCTCAAAGATCACATATTGTTTAGTTTTCTTTCAGAAAGAAAGCCTTATATTTTGAGACATAAGAATATCCTTTAACGACTACCATGTATAATGCTAGACTAAACCCCAGAATTACAGTAAAAAAAAATGTTTTACATATAAATAAAATTCAGTGTCTTCTACAGTTTCCCTTTTCTATGAAGATTTAAAGCTCAAAAATTATTTTTGAAATTGAGTGGTAAGTGAATACTCTTCAATCACTTGAGTCTTAGAGTTTATTAGAATTTATAACACATTTCTCCTTAAAATGTTATTGTCATTCTACCCCATATACTTTTCACTGTTTTAAACAACTTAACAATAGAAATTCAGTTTATTAAATTGTTGCAATGCTTTTAAAATAATTTTTCTAAGATACTTCTCACTTTAACCTTAAAAACCATTCTGCATATTGCAGTAGATTATACTATAACTACTGAGAACACAAACAAGGGAAAATGAGAAAATATAAGATTATCTGTAACTTACATAAACTAAGCTAAATAAACAACAGTGCACTTTAAAATCATTGTAATGATCATTTGTAGAAATAAAATTAATTGATAAAATTAGCATAAATAAATGTTCTTTTTTTTAATAAACAAGGAACTTTGTGGATGAAGTTTCTTGTTGTATTACTGGAAAACTCATTAGAATAGAGTAGTATTTGTTATATGAAATGAAGCTACTACCATAACAATGAAGCTTCTAAGTGAGAAAATGGTTGCCAAATATATCCCAAACATCTCTGACCTGTGGTTGTCATTCAGTCTGGTATGTCCAACTCCTTGTGATTCCATGGACTGAAGCACACCAGACTTCCCTTCCTTCACAATCTCCATGGGTTTGCTCAGATTCATGTCAATTGAGTCAATGATACTATCTAACCATCTCATTCTCTGCTGTCCCCTTCTCCTATTGCCTTCAAATTTCCTAGCATCAGAGTCTTTTCCAAGGAGTCAGCTCTTTGCATCAGGTGGCCAAAGTATTGGAGCTTCAGCTTCAGTGTCAGTCCTTCCAATGAATATTCAGGGATGATTTCCTTTAGGATTGACATGTTTGATCTCCTTGCAGTCCAAGGGACTCTCAAGAGTCTTCTCAAGCATCACTGTTTGAAAGCATTAATTCTTCTACTCTAAGCCTTCTTTATTCTCACATCCTTACATGACTACTAGAAAAACCACAGCTTTCACTTTATGAACTTTTGTTGAAAGTGATGTCTCTATTTTGTAATACACTGTCACTGTTTAATTTTGTCATAGCTGGCTGGTCTGTACTCAAAATAAATAAATGATAACAATTTGCATTTTCAATTATTATATGTATGATTACATGCATATATGCAACAACACAAGAGGATTCTACGCATGGACATCACCAAATGATCAATACTGAAATCAGATTGATTATATTCTTTGCATCCAAATATGGAGAAGCTCTAAACAGTTAGCAAAAACAAGACTGGGAGTTGACTGTGACTCAGATCATGAACTCCTTATTGACAAATTCAGATTTAAATTGAAGAAAGAAGGGAAAACCACTGGAACATTCTTGTATGATCTGAATCAAATCCCTAATGAATATATAATAGAAGTGACAAATAGATTCAAGGGATTAGATCTGACAGAGTGCCTGAAGAAATATGGACAGAGGTTTGGGAAATTGTACAGGAGGCAGTGATCAAGACCACCCCCAAGAAAAAGAAATGTAAAAAGGCAAAATGGTTGTCAGAGGAGGCTTTACAAATAGATATGAAAAGAAGAGAAGCAAAAGGCAAAGAACAAAAGGAAAGATATACCCATTTGAATGCAGAGTTCCAAAGAATAGCAAGGAGAGATAATAAAGCCTTCCTCAGTGATCAGTGCAAAGAAATAGAGAGGAAAACAATAGAATGGGAAAGACTAGAGAACTTAAGGAAAATTAGAGATACCAAGGGAACTTTTCAAGCAAAGATGGGCACAATAAAGAACGGAAGTGGTATGGACCTAACAGAAGCAGAAGATATTATGAAGAGGTGGCAAGGATACACAGAAGAACTATACAAAAAAGATCTTCATGACCCAGATAATCATGATGGGGTGATCACTCACCCAAGCCAGACATCCTGGAATGTGAAGGTAAGTGGGCCCTAGGAAGCATCACTATGAACAAAGCTGGTGGAGGGGGTGGAATTCCAGCTGAGCTATCTCAAATCCTAAAAGATGATGCTGTGAAAGTGCTGCACTCAATATGCCAGCAAATTTCGAAAACTAAGCAGTGGCCACATCACTGGAAAAGGTCAGTTTTCATTTCAATCCCAAAGAAAGGCAATGCCAAAGAAGGCTCAAACTACTGCACAATGGCACTCATCTCACATGCCAGCAGAGTAATGCTAAAAACCTCCAAGCCAGGCTTCAACAGTACATGAAACATGAACTTCCAAATATTCAAGCTGGATTGAGAAAAGGCAGAGGAACCAGAGGTCAAATTGCCAACATCTATTGGATAGCTGTAAAAGCAAGAGAGTTCCAGAAAAAAAACATCTACTTCTGCTTTATTGACTATGTCAAAGCCTTTGAATTTTGAATTGCAACAAACTGTGGAAAATTCTTCAAGAGATGGGAATACCAGACCACCTGACCTGCCTCCTGAAAAAATCTGTGTGCAGGTCAAGGAGCAACAGTTAGAACTGGACATGGAACAACAAACTGGTTACAAAGAAGTATGTCAAGGCTGTATATTGTCATCTTGCTTATTTAACTTATATGCAGAGCACATCATGGGAAACACTGGGCTGGATTAAGCATAAACTGGAGTCAAGATTGCCCAGAGAAATATCAATAACCTCAGATGTGCAGATGACACAACCCTTATGGCAGAAAGTAAAGAAGAACTGAAGAGCCTCTTGAAGAAAGTGAAAGAGGAGAGTGAAAACGTTGGCTTAATACTCAACGCTCAGAAAACTAAGATCATGGCATCTGATCTCATCTCTTGATGGCACATATGGGGAAGCAATGGAAACAGTGACAGACTTTATTTTTTTGTGCTCCAAAATCACTGCTGATGGTGACTGTAGACATGAAATTAAAGGATACTTGCTTCTTAGAAGAAAAGTTATGATCAACCTAGACATCATATTAAAAAGCAGAGACATTACTTTGCTAACAAAGGTCTGTCTAGTCAAAGCTATGGTTTTTCCAGTAGTCATATATAGATGTGAGAGTTGAACTATAAAGAAAGCTGAGTGCCTATAAAGTGATGCCTTTGTGGTGTTGGACAAGACTCTTGAGAGTCCCTTGGACTGAAAGGAGATCCAACCAGTCCATCCTAAAGGAGATCAGTCCTGAACATTCATTGGAAGGACTGATGCTGAAACTGAAACTCCAATACTTTGGCCACCTGATGTGAAGAACTGACTCATTGAAAAGACTTTGAGGCTGGGAAAGATTTAAGGCAGGAGGCAAGGGGATGACAGAGGATGAGATGGTTGGATAGCATCACCGACTCGATGGACATGAGTTTGAGTAAACTCCGGGATTTGGTGATGGACAGGGAAGCCTGGCCTGCTGCATTTCATGGGGTCTCAAACAGTTGGACATGACTGAATGGCTGAACTAAACTGATGCTTGCATACATATAATATATCTGAGCTTTAACTATAATTCATTATCATGTTTAGAGAATCAGCAGAAGTCTAACTTTGTCATTTTTGAGCAGTGACGTATAATAAGAGATGTCTTTATGAGTGCTCTCTATACACTAATATGCTCCATGTTCTCTTCCTTGCAAAAAATTTTTTAAAAAGCAGTAAATTAGAGGAAAATGTAATTCTGTGGTTGCACAATATTATGCAATTTTAACTCAGCATAAAGCTAACTTTCAATGTGAATTATCTATATAAATTTAGCATGGTTTATGTGTCAAAGTTTCAACTTGAGAATGCCAGAGATATTTGAATAGGTGAGTAGGTAAATTCTGTTTCCTCCTCTTTAGAAATACTATGTGTATGTATGCATGCAAGTATTCTCACTCTATCTCTTTCTCTTTCTTTCGGGGGAGACTTGTGGATTGTCATATGGAAATGTTCAGTTGTTGTGGGATTAGCAGAAGCAGAATTCCAATTCCAGTTTCAGATGCAAATTCCAGTGATATAAAACATAAAATTCAGTATCAGAACTTTGAGTCAAAGGTGTGATGTTTTAGGCAATAGTGATAACTAATCCTTGACAGTCTGATTTTCAAATATTTGTTCATCCTCAATATGTCTCAGTAAGATTAAGGAAGCAAAATTCCTTGCCAGGTTGTCCAACAAACAATGAGAATAGTATTGAAATTTCAGTCTTTTTACTTCAGATATTGAATGTTTTCATTGCTAGTATAGCATTGCTTTTCCTTGGCTTTCTCAGGATCCCTGACACTAGAATAGTTAATTTCATATATACACTTCTTCCATCTCTCTAGTTAGTATAATACCATAATAGTATAATACCCCACCCACTCCTTAGTTTAGTAGATAGGGTTGAATCAGTCCTAATAAAATGACATATACCATTAACAGGTCAAAAATTCTCTGTGATGTAACTACTGGTATATCGGTGACATCAGTGTTCTACTGTCATTCACTCACTCTTTCATTCATTCAACAAAAATCTGTTGAGGAGTTGTTATATATCAAAGTACTTTACTAGTCTGCGGAGCTGAAAAGAAACATAGTCTTTAGTACACTGTTCAGTTACTTAGCAAGAATCATCCACTTATCTCACATCATTAAGATATTTTCTTATCAATTTTACATAATTTGTATTTTTTTAGTAGTGGCCCACATTTCTCTGTTCACAACCAAAATTTAGGTCTCTTAACAATTTCAAACAATATTTTGTTGCAGTCTGTCAAAATAAGATGAAAACCAAACTTAAAGATCCTTAGAGCAGACAGAAGCCCAGTTAAACCAGTAAGCAAAATTAATTTAATTTACTTTATGAAGGGGCTTCCCTGGTGTCTCAGATGGTAAAGAATCTGCCTGCAATGTAGGAGACCTGGCTGAAAGTAAGTAAACTATTTATTTTAAATGCCTCCACTAATTAAAAGCAAAACTTAAATCATCTTTCTAAAATTGAATAAGCCAATCCCTTGCTTTTTGGAAATCTCCATTTAATTAGCAGTCATTATAAAGGTTAAGGGCTTCCCCAGGGGCACAGCAGTAAAGAATCCACCTGCAATGCAGAAGCCACTGGAAGATCTCCTGGAGGATGGACGCTCCAGTATTCTTTCCTGGAGAAACCCATGGACAAGAAGCCTGCCAGGCTGCAGTGGCCAACACGTTGAACACGACTGATGTGACCTAGCATGCATGCACATAAAGGTTAAGCAACTTCCTCATTTTCACTTTATAAATCATCCTGTAATATCATGCCTGGTGGCTTCATACTAGTTTGGGGTTTGAAGTTACCCAGCTTGAGAACAGTTTGTTTTTGCTCAATCAGTTCAATTCAGTTGCTCAATCATGTCCAACCCTTTGCAGCCCATGGACTGCAGCACACCAGGCTTCCCTGTCCATCACCAACAACCAGAGCTTACTCAAACTCATGTCCATTGAGTCGGTGATGCCATCCAGCCATCTCATTCTCTGACATCCCCTTCTCCTCCTGCCTTCAATCTTGCCCAGCATTAGACTCTTTTCCAGTGAGTCAGTTCTTCACATCAGGTGGCCAGAGTATTGGAGCTTTAGCTTCAGCATCAGTCTTTCCAATGAATATTCAAGATTGATTTCCTTTAGGATGGACTGGTTGGATCTCCTTTCAGTCCAAGGGACTCTCAAGAGTCTTCTCCAACACCACAGTTCAAAAGCATCAATTCTTCGGCACTCAGCTTTCTTTATGGTCCGACTCTTACATCCATACATGACTACTGGAAAAACCATAGCTTTGACTAGACAGACTTTTGTCAGCAAAGCAATGTCTCTGATTTTTAATATGATGTCTAGGTTGGTCATAACTTTTCTTCCAAGAAGCAAGCATCTTTTAATTTCATGGTTGTGATCATCATCTACAGTGATTTTGTAGCCCAAGAAAATAAAGTTTGTCACTGTTTCCATTGTTTCCTCCTCTATTTGCCATGAAGTGATGGGACCAGATGCTCAAAATATTTTGCTCAATAAAATATTCCTATTAAGTAAAGTTGTCTGAATTTTCCATTGACAAGTCCCATAATCATTAATCTTTTGTGTATGTAATGCATGTTACATTGTTATTTGAAACAAGTTAGCAAATTATAGATCAGCTGTCTCCCAGAGAAGCATATGCATTTAAGCCAGGTAATAAAATGAAGATGAAGTTAAGACATAAAGCTCTTTCATTAAACCATTTGGTAAAGAATATTTAAGAGATCTGTATCTGTATACTGAAAGCAGACTTTTGCTACTCAACTTCATTTCTGAACATTACCTTCCCCATTTAAAAAAAAAAAAGAAACATTATATTAATAATGTCCCCTCTATGGATAGTTATGAGAATCATATGAAACACTTCATAACATAAAACTTTACAAACTAGTATTTATACAAAAATTTGTTTGGTTTTGATCTCTTAATTTGCACAGCAAAAGCATTTCTTAAAGAGGAAGAACAATTTGAAATTCTCTGAATGTTTAATTACTTAATTAAAAGGGAATATTTAATCAATAAATGTTATTTTTAAAACAAAGATGTTTCTGTTTTCTATTCTTAAAGGGTAATTTCTGACTATATATGTCATATTAATAGCTAAAATTTTAAGCAAGAAAGCTGATGTAGTTCAAGGACACTTTATTAAATTCTGAAAAAAATATAGATATCAACTATTTTGCATTTTCTCTTATTCTGCATTAATGTTTTCACACATTTCTAATTTAAAAGTTCTGCGTGAATATGATATGACTTCATGAGTATTTAAGTTGCTTGAATAGATTTTATTACAGAAATAAGTAATTCAGAGTGAAAATGTTCTTTTTTTTCACATGGAATAAGATCCAAATTAATGTAACAATGTTTTAACAACATACTGATGAAAAAATGATGCATTGGAGAATAGTTTTGTAGTTTTGTGAGTCACAAGCTTATCTTTCAATAAAAGGTATTTATTTTCTCTTAAACTGAAATTGTATTTCCTCTTCTCCTTTTTAAGTTTATTTGCTTGCTATTTTATTCTGCTGCTTTGAAATGCACTAATTTTCATTTTGCTCCTCTGTTGAGAAATACTAGCTTATTAAGATTCAAACTTAATCCCTACTCAGGTTGAATTTACCAATTTTGTATATTTCCAAGAACAAGGAAGTTGTCAGCCCCTCTGGTCTCTCCTGCTATTCCTGTCCTTATGTTAATCCAGTACTGGTTTCAGCTGGAATAAGATATGCTGATCTCCATGTTTATTCATGGATTATTTGGTCATTTATAAAAATTAATCAATTGGTAGATTTTTATTAAGATTTCATTTATCTGATTTTTCATGTCTTATCGCTTTCAACTGGATTAATTATTCCTCTTGCTGATAATATACCCAAAGTTATTTCAAAGACTGTCATTTTGTAGTTATATGCCTGAGAACATCTGTAATTCACTGTGGCATTTACATGATAGCTTAGGTCAGAGGTCAGTAATTTTATTTTTCTATAAATTGTGAGATAAATATTTGAGACCTTGTAAATATTTGAGACCTTGCAGACCATGTGGCTTTTTTCTTAGGTATCAACTCTGCCATTATAGCAGAAAAGCATCCATAGACAAAACAGTAAATGAATAGGCATGGCTGTGTCCCAATACATTTGTATGTACAAAACAGCAGTGGCTAGATTTGCCTGCTGGCTGTAATTTACAACAATTGTCTTGGGTGTGTATATATAATAAAATTCTTGACTTACTTTTCCTGTTGTTATAAATGCATTTTCTTTCTTCACCTGGTGATGTATTTGAGGAATAAATTTTATGTATTATTTTCCTATGAGAGGTATCCTCTTTTTACCAATGAATCTTAGATTTTTCTTCCTTTAGAAAATCATCTCAAATTTCACAATGTGTATTTAGAATTCTGATAAAATGCTCTTCCAGTTTGTGTTTGTTGTTAGTCTGTCCTATCTTTTTCAGAGCTTTATGAGCCCTTTAAATCTGTTTTTAATAATCTTATGAAATTATTGTTTGGTATTTGTGTGGATATTAATCCTCTTATATTTACATCAGTTTTATCTTCTAGATTCCTTAACTGTTGTTGGTAATTCTAATCTGATTTTCTCATTTTCTCGCTCATCATATCCATTTTCTCTATTCCATCTGAGTGAATGTTTTGATCTTGGTTTCCATCACAGTCTTGCTGCTATATTATTCTGTCATTCACTTCTAAAGTAATTCTTTAGCTCAACAATTATATTTTATATATTTCTAATATCTTCTTATCAGTCTGGAGATATTGCTTAAAATTTTGACCTTTTTCCCATTAATTCTTTATCTTGACAGATTTTTTTATCCCATAGTGCTTCATCTTTTCAGGTGTCTCAATTGTTTTCCTTGTCACTTACTCCTGTTTGTTTGTTTGTTTGTTTGTTTCTTTTCAGGGGTCTCTGCAGTCAAAGGTAGTTAAATTTGCCTAACCTTACTTTGTGCTTTTGCAGATTAGGCAATCTCAATTCATATGCTACTCACTTTCTCTCCTCCCTACTCCTGGCCACCCTTGAATCCTTCATTCATGTCAAAATCTGCTTCCCTCACCATCTTCATATCTGTGAGTCTGAGAATTTTGTCATTACCACAGCAGAGGAACAGAGAAAGCTCCAAGATTCCAGTCTGCCTTACTGCTTTTGGAAAACAATCCAGGCTACACATGGGAGGAATTTCCAAATGAAAATATATAGTAATCTATTAAGATTTAATACTGACTAACATTGTCCTACAGTTTATGAGATATGCTCATTATTATTGCAATTATACTAATCTGGTAGCTAAGTAAAAAAGAAGTAAGTTGTGTACAAAAAAGCATAAAGGTGGTTGGTAGAAGAGTTTATTTCAAATCTGTGAATGCTCTTGTGGGAAGCTTATGTTTTTCCCTAGTATATCCTGTCGAGGAAATTGGTTTCCTTGAAGTAGTTTGGATTAAAATATCTGACCCAATTGGTTATTTTTAAAAAAACTTCTAATAGTTTATAGATAATAGATTTTTCAAATAAAATGAAAAGAAAACATGTTTTCCTTAGGACAAGAAGCTCCATCTTTTCAAAATTAGCTGTTACATTAAAGGCATAAATGAGAATTATCAAGTGGCAAGGGCCACACACCTTAGTGATCACTCTGCTCTTTAGTTTTTCAGGAGTAAAATACGGAAAAAGGATTTTGGATTTGAATTAACTTAAGGATAAAAACTGGCTAGCATCTTACAGTCAGAAATTATCTGGATTCTCTTGAATGTAGGCTTTCTTTTAACGTGTTCACCTTGTTATAAATTCCTTTATCAAACTGTTTTAAGGAAATTTAATTGAATGAATTAAATTGATATAAAAAGATGGTAAGAAAAAATAAAGTTACTTCCCTTGCTACTATCTATTTCTGTCTCACCTCCAAAAAGTTATCAAACTTTATTTGATCTTTTTTTTAAAATATATATATATATATATTTCAAATACTTCAAAGACCCTGAATTTCCTTTGAGGTTAGTTATTTCACCCTCCCCCGCAACTGAACTGCCTAGAGAATACCATTTTAAAATGTTATAAAATTATTCAGTGTTGTCAGTGTTTATGAACTCACTGAACACATGTTTATGAAAGCATAAATTACAGTAATTGGAATTAATTTAAATTTGAAAGAATAAAGTATTTCACTGAAATTATGTTTCTTATACCCCATAATGTAATTAGTTTAATAATCCTTGATTTTTTGTAGTCTGGAAAGACCTGATGCAACATATAAGGATGGAGTTATATTAATTTTGACTTCAAAAGATGCATAATGTAAATATCAATTACATGTAGAATTTTCAGAGCACTGAAGATTGTATCATATTGGATTTTAAATACAGTTTTGATGATTTATAGTAAAATATATTACAGTAACATTAAACTCCTACTGGTATTGAATATTTGATCATCTTCAACTAGTTATCAAGAGTGAAATATTGCAATTTATCTTCTATGTAATTGCCTCATCAAATTTTGATATGGTGATATTTTTTTGTACAGTTTTAGTTGAAGCTTAGTCATGTTGCCCCGCATAAATACTTTAATGTTAACCAAAAAACATTACTGCATGTTTTTTAATACTGATGCTAAGTAATTTATGCAGATAATTAAAGAAGTGCTTCAATTTTCATTGCATCCTTAAGCATGCTTTCTTTTCGATCTAAATTAAGCTTAATGGAGTCATTTGCATGCACTTTTCACTGATTTGGAGTTTGTTTGCAAATTGGTATTGTAAAACTTATTGACTTACTATCAACATATTTATTCAGTTTATTGATATATTGAAATACTTTCATTACTATAAGACACTTTCTTAAAGAAATCTTCATTAGAATCAAAGGTTTCCTACTTTCTTGTTCATATGATAGTAAATAAATTTCTGTTTAAAGACTGCTGATTATAGATATTATTATCCTAGGCCCTAAAATGAAAAGAAAATAAAGATGAAAGAAAATTTTCTATATTGCCTTCCTATCCCTTGATAGACTAAACAATCCTTATAAAATACATAGTATTCTATTCAAAATATGAATACTATTATTGTATAAGGAGATATTAAACATGATTACTTATATTGAAGCAATTCAATTTTGTTTATTTAGTTTTTGCATTCTTCATGTGGATTTGGTGATTTTCTTAGATAATACTGTTTTCCTTCCAGGGTTCATTTTTGGATGCTATTTTTCCTTCTAGCTTATGTAAAAATTAAATAATAAAGCAATTACTTTTAAAAATAGAAATAGTATGGGAATCTAAATTGAAATTATCAAACACAATTTACTGCTCTTCTTAAGTCATATTATAGAGTACAGCTCTCATAATTTACAAGAGTCACAATATGTAATAAAATTCTCTAGGCATCTCCTGGATAGAAGGCTCTTGAAAACAAACTAAAAGTCTGGTTAGAGGTGATTCACAGCAGCCTTCTGAGTTATTTGCAAGATTGTCTTATGTTCTAGTTTGTATAGTCTTCTGCTCCTTTTTTTGTTATACTCTATGGTCTTCACCATCTCATGTACTTCTTTTTAATTTATAATCATATAATTTAAAAAACAAAAGTATTTATTTATCTGGCTATGCCAGGTCTTTTTTTTTTTTTTTCTTTTTTTCATTTATTCTTATTAGTTGGAAGCTAATTACTTTACAATATTGCAGTGGTTTTTGCCTTACATTGACATGAGTCAGCCATGGATCAGGAGGAATCAACCTGCCTGACTTCAGACTCTACTACAAAGCCAGAGTCATCAAGACAGTATGGTACTGGCACAAAGACAGAAATATAGATCAATGGGACAAAATATGCCAGGTCTTAATTGCAGCAACAGGCTCACTGTTTACAATTCATGGACTTAGTTGCTCATGGCGCATGGGATCTTAGTTCCTCAACCAAGGATTGAACCCACTTTCCCTGCACTGGAAGATGCATCCTTAATCCCTGGACTACTAGGAAAAGTCCCCATCTTGTACACTTCTGCTTTCCCTGTCTGTTTGGCAATTTGTTGACTGGACAATGCAACAATTTGTGGCTACCCACTCCTTCGCTTCTTCATCTTCAAGAACAGTAGGCTTTACAAAGAAAAGGGTCATCAGTGTGATTTTCTACATAATATATCAAATAGTTTTTCCTAAATAGATCCTTTGTTGAATAAGTGGAGACAATAGCTTTATTACTTTAATTATTAGCAACACATGAGAAAATATTTGTATCAGGTGACTATATCCATTAAGAATTCAGATACAGAACCTGCTCTCATATGCTTACATCAACTACCAGGGATTAGCACAGTTTTCTAGGTGTCAATCGCTTGAAGTTTGTCTTGTTTAAATTATACTTAAAAAGTATCTGTCAGTTCATGCTTGATTGCTCAGTCATGTCTGATTCTTTGCGACTCCATGGACCAAGGTCACCAAGGTCCTCTGTCCATGGGATTCTCCAGGCAAGAATACTGGAGTGGGTTGACATTTCCTTCTCCATTTAGAAAAGTAAATGAATCCAACTGATTCACTACTCTTAGATATTATGTAAAACTCTTAAAGACCTAATAAATTTACCAAAATCTGATAAAGTACAAACAAATGCAAATAGTAAGGTGAATGTGTCATTAAAAAAAAATTTGCTAAACATCTGAAAGACAAAAATATCCTACACATTCTACTTTTTCTAAATCTTTACACATATACTAAGCTTATTAAGATTATGCAAATTTGAATACTAAGTTAAACATTACCAATATGTATTAAGTCTTTTATTCATATTTTAGTAAACTTTTTGGTTTTCTTAATAAAACCACTCTTTAGACAACATTTCATATAATATTACACTTGTTAAAGTAAAATTAAGTCATTATGACACATTCATTACATCACTTACATTATTATTGACACGTTCATTTTACTTTTATGCAAGTATGTAATACATTTTTCCTGAGAGGCAATGATTTAGAATGAGATCATAAAAGATGAAATGAGGTAACCAGAAGGTTAATATCAAATGTTGTTTGAGGTTAAACTTAATGACTGTGATTCTTTAAAAATGATTTACTTTGTAATTTCACATTACTATCTCATACAATGTTTGATTTATTTTAACTTTGTTTAATTGGCCCAAACACAAAAATAAGATGATGATTGTGGCCCTGAAACCACATCTATGGAGTAATGAGAAAATGACCTGTGTTGCACACCTTTGTGGGTCTTCCTAGGTGGTGCTAGTGGTAATGAACTCTCCTGCCAATGCAGGAAACTAAGAGACATAAGTTTGATCCCCGAGTCAGGAAGATCTGGAGAAGGGCATGGAAACCCACTCCAGTATTCTTGCCTGGAGAATTCCATAGACAGAGGAACCTGCTGGGCTACAGTCCATAGGGTCTCAAGGAGTCAGACACAACTGAAGCGATTTAGTACACATGCACACATCTATGTATTACTTTTACTTCATGTTAGTGAATTCTTTGTTTAAATTTTCTGAGAGAGATTTCAGAAGCTAGTCTGAGTTTTCAATAATTTGGAGATGGGAAGGTGTAGAATTCCCCTACACTCTGAACACTTCTTTAGAGAGAAATGTGAACACTTCGTAGGAGATACTGCCTCTCTTGACTGTTCAAGGCTTTGTCTTTCAAATATTGAAAATGTTTTCCTCATCTTGATTTACACTAGCTGTTTTGACAAATGAATAGCTTCTGATCAAGGTCCCACAGTTTATTAGTGGCAGGGATTATTCTACTATTCTGATTCCTGAATTCCAGTCAAGGAGTCATTCCATTGTATCACTTCATCTCATCTTATTTTTTAAGGCACCCATCATCCAATGGATATCTTTTTAAAAGGAAGAAAAGCTCAGAAGAATCTATGCACTCTCTCTGTAAATATATATATATATATATATATATATATATATAACTAAAATGTTGGCTTTTACAACAATGCATGTGATTAAATTGCAGGATTTGAGCATTCATTTCTTACCTATGGTTTTTGTCTGTCTTTAATGATACTTTATATGTTTTTATACTCTCCTTGATTTAAGAGTTCCAGAGCAAGCGAATTTATACTAGACAAAAATTGTGTTTCCTTTATCCCTCCTTCCAGATATTAAAATAAAATTCTTTTGATTTTGATGTTGTTGAGTTTTTACTGGATACCAGTGACTACAACATCACCTTGCTTTCTTTTCCTAATGTTATAGATGTTGTGAAAAAGAATCATGGGGAGAGTGACAGTGGTTCCCTCAGGTGAGGTATTATGCTGTTATTCACCTGGAACTATCACTTGTTCTTTGAAGGTTGAACGTTATTTTTTATAAGGCTGACTGAGAGACGTATTTTCACAAACATGGAATACACACCCATCTCCTGCCTGCTTTATTTTTCTCCTTCCTGACCGGCAAAGAGCCACGCTAAACCACTATAAATTGAAGGATAAAGGAAAACTGTGACAAAATTTTATAGATAAAGCTAATTCACAGCACTCTTTATATTCTTCTCTGCATAGCTCACTAGGTTAACAGCATGACATAAGAACACAGGGATGGGAAAGAAAGTCACTGGTGAAACCACATAGTATTTGATCTTTGTCACAGAAAAAGAAAAAAATATTTAAATGGCATTCTAGATATGAAACATGCTTGGGATAAAAATGAAAATGACTTATATGGGCTCCACATCTATTTATGTTAGTACTATATTTTTCTGAATCTATATAAATAAACAAAACCCTTTTTACTTAATTGCCATATTTTTTTACTTCTTATTTTATATTTCAATAAGAACACTTAATGTGAGTTGTTCAATATAAGACATTTTAAGTGTGCAGTACATTATTACTGACTGTAGGTACAAAAGAAGACTGTAAATATTAAACAGTGATATGTTATGACAGGCCAATAACACAACAATGTGAATCTTGTGTGTGTGCATTGTTGGAAAGAAACTAAGAGAAATGGAAAAAGTACTTTAAATAAAAAGCATGAACCTCTAAAAGTACTTTCATGTTCTGTTATTCTGGAAAGTTATATTTCTCTGTTTGCCAGCTTTTAGAAATTTAAACTACAGTAGATGTATAAAGAGAAATAACATGAGGATATAATGCTATCATGGAGTATTAAAGGAATATTTGTCATCATATGAGCTTTTAATCAAGAACATAATGTTTTACGATGAGTTGACATTAACTGTTATTTCTGTGATATTTAATATTACAAGCTTTATATTCTTTGTTCATATTCAAACTATCATATAGACAGATACTTTTGATTTGATACAAAGTAATCTTTACTTTAGTGCTTTGTGAAAGTCGCTCAGTCATGTCTGACTCTTTGTGACCCCATAGACTATACAATCCATGGAATTCTCCAGGCCAGAATACTGAAATGGGTAGCCTTTCCTTTCTCCAGGGCATCTTCCCAACCCAGGGGTCAAACCCAGCTCTCCTGCATTGCAGGCAGGTTCATTACCAGCTGAGTCACAAGGGAAATAAAATTAAATAGTGTTTCTAGATATAGCAGTTTATATATGCATCATATCCTTCAAGTATCTCTAAAATGTAATGATTTCAGACAGATCTTTCAACATACTGGGTGAGCATTAAAATTATTTTATTAAATTAACACAGTCCAAAATCTCTGACTTTTTTAAGCCTTTAGCTTATTACATACATTTTTAAAATTAAAGTTATATATTTCTACTTAAACTCTATGTCTTGAAATTTTCTTTAACTGACCTCAAGCCAAGAAAATGAAATGGCTTAATTGCTACTGATTTATTCTGTCCTTTGAAATTTGATATGTGCATGCTAAGTCACTTTAGTCATATCTAATTCTGCAACCCTGTGGAGTGTATGTGGCCCACCAGGCTTCCCTGTCCATGGAATTCTCTGGGCAAGAATACTGGAGTGGGTTGCCATTTCCTCCTCCAGGGGATTTTCCCAGCCCAGGGATCGAACCCATGTCTCTCATGTCTCCTGCATTGGCAGACGGTTCTTTACCACTAGTGCCACCTTAAAATTTGATCATTAATGTCAAACATAAACATAGCATGTTTTCGTTCATCACCCTTTTCCATGATAGGCAGGTAACATACAAGTAGGCTAATTTCTCTTTACTGTCATCTTGTGATTTCTGGTATAAAGTGCAAAAATGTTTGTTTACTTAGATTGTTGGACTCTGTGAGAGAATAGTATACATTTATATTTTACTACAGTGAATCTCATAAAATCTAAGAGGTCTGTAGGCTTGCTGTAGCTGGTAGCCAAGACTCAATGCCTCAGTAACCCTGCTGAGCCTATTCTGGGTGAAGGTAAGAAAAAAAACTTTGTTAAAATATAACAAGGCAGATTGTTAGTATTCATTTTCAATTAGCTTTTCTATTTTGGAGAAGCAAAAAGTAATTTAATTTTTACTTAATAACTTAAAATAGCTTAAAGAGTATGATTGAATCACCTTCAAGAGGAAACAGCATATCATTTTAACAATGAACGAAAGAATAAAATGCAGAAGAATTTTGAGATATGTTCTAATGCCTCTTTATTGTCCTTCCAGTAAGATCACAACAGAGAAAACAGGGCAATATCTGGAAATACTATTTTTTTTTTTCAATAAAACATTTCTAAAATTCCTCCAATCTCTTTTGTCTGTAAGATATATTTGAATATTTCATATGCTTTGGATGTACATGATTTATATAGAGACATTATAGTTCTCGTCCTTTTACAAATCAGAGCAAGATGATCAATTAACCTTCAAGAAAAGAAAGTGAAAGTGAAGTCACTCAGTCGTGTCCCACTCTCTGTGAGCCTATGGATTTTAGCCTACCAGGCTCCTCCTTCCATGGGATTTTCCAGGCAAGAACCCACTGGAGTGGTTTGCCATTTCCTTCTCCAGGAGATCTTCCTGACCCAGGCATTGAACCTGGGTCTCTCTCATTGTAGGCAGACACTTTACCGTTTGAGCCATTAGGGAAGTCCAAGCTGAAATTAACTCAGCAAGTACATGCTTCTTTACATGCGGACCACCTTCTATAACACTACATAAACTTCTTAATGAATTGAAAGAAACTAAAAGAAACCATTCTAATAAGTCTCTCAAGCCTCTGGACCTTAATATTTTACAGTGTTTCCCTGAACCTCAGTTGGTAAACAATTTGCCGGCATTGTGGGAGACCTGAGTTCGATGCCTGTGTTGGGAAGACACCCTGGAGAAGAGAACGGCTACTCACTCCAATAGTCTGGCCTGGAGAATTCCATGGATTGTATAGTCCATGGGTTGCAAAGAGTCAAACATGGCTGAGCGACTTTCACTAACATGATAGTGATATGCATCAAAAAGCATTTAGCTCTAAAATTTTTAAACTGTAAACTTCCACGCTGAAGTAGATAAGAAACTTAATTATTGCAGCAGTAGTAAACTAACAGATCTGCTACTTTGTGAGAGTTAATTGCTCAGTTGTTTCCAACTCTTTGCGACCCCATGGACTGCAGTCTGCCAGGCTCCTCTGTCCGTGGAATTCTCCAGGCAAGAATACTGGAGTGGGTAGCCATTCCCTTCTCCAGGGGATCTTCCTGACCCAGGATCAAACCTGGGTCTCCCGCATTGCAGGCAGAAGAGCAGTCTGTTTTATAGACTATTGCATATTATTCCATCCCAAAGTGAGAGACTTCTGCTATTTAAAATGCCCATCTAAGAAGTTACTAAAGTGAAGAGATACCAGTTTTTCACTATGATATCTTCTTTATATAAAAATCATCTATATTATACTTCTTAGGTTAAAATGCAGCTTTTTCAAATAGAATTAACATATAAAAAGTACTTAGAAAGAATGCTCCATGTTTGTGTCTTTTCATTCTTCATGTTTATGTTTTATTTCTTAAGTGTTATAGCAGGATATTACCAAAATAGATAGCATAATACACACATAATATAATGTGACAAATATGATCTAAATGTTTGTGCCTTCCCCAAATATATATGTTGAAACCTAACATCCAGTGTAATGGTATTTGGAGTTGGGTTTTTGGGAGATAATTCAGTCAGGAGTGTGAAGCCCTGATAAATGGGATTAATGTTCTTTTTAGGCTTTGAAACGACCAGAGCACTCTCTCACTCCACCTTATAAGAATAAAAAGAAAAGTGGGCAGGCTGTATTCTTAGAAGAGTGTCCTCACCAGATCTGACTGTGTTGCATCTCTGACTTTTGGCCTCCAGAACTGTGAGAAATAAATGTTTGTTTAAGCCACTCTGTTGGCATTATTTTGCTGAGCTGACAAAGATAGTAATAAAAAGTCCCCAAGATAAAATATTTCATGTACATGAAGCATTTCATATATCATAAATAAGAAATGTAGATGGATACCGTCTATACATGCAGCTGCGACTTAATTTTGTGTAGTCTAATTTAACTATCTTAAAATTCTCATACTCTAATTTCCTATATAGATTCTATAATTATTGGGCTTAAATTTAAGCTGTGTATTTCTGCTCACCAAGTGCTCAGAATTGACTGTTACTTGTCTTGACCATGAGTTAGTTAGTTAGGCTTCTCTTCTTCCCCAAAATCTCTGAACTGTGCCTCACCCCTGAGCCTAATCAAGAAAACATTTTCCTTTAATGACTCATTCTGACTGCAGAAATAAATATTTCCTGTTAAACTGTCTTGATCATGTCTACTCAACTTCACCACTCACCCCAAACAAATAAAGTTCCTGCTACCCAAGCTTCTCTCTCTTTATTAAAAAATGACTTTTTTTCCTCTTTGATTTATCTTATTTGGTACTGCCATTTTGCTTTCACAAAGTATCTTAATATTCTAGACAGGAGAATTTGCTGCATCTGGTTAAGAGTTAATGACCAAAGTTTCTAAACTGAGCAAGTATTATTTTGCTAAAAATAAATATGTTGAAATGTAATGGAGCATGTGGCAGAATGAATCAGACCTTTTTCTGTTTGTACTCAACAAAGAGTAAACTCTGACTATGGCATTATGGAAAATTTCATGCTCTCAAATTGAAGAGGAATGGAATTCAGATGATAGAGCTATAATTAAAACACTGGAAATCCATATGAAACATGTAAGGTGAAAAGAAATGACTCAACACCCTTTAGGGGTCACAGATGCATTAAGGAACATGATATCAAACAGTGAACAAGTGTTCCTCATGCACTCTAAGGGAAGATAAGAGGAAATAATAGTGATCTGTTGTCACACAAAATGAAGTTAGAAATGTAGAAATGCTGTTTACGTATCCAAATGGAATATAGTGAAACACAACAAGCATCTTGGTTAGGAGGACAGTAAGAACATAATTTTTTTCTTTCTGATATCTCGATGTTGACACTGCTTTTATATTAAAAATAACACAATTCAATAGCTTTTTCAAAACAATGATTCTAAAACTTTTAAAGTGTGATTGTTTTTTCTTTTGAGTGTAATTCTTTTCCTTGCTTGTATCTTTAAGATGGCAATGGAGAAATTCCTGTTAGTAAGGAAACATATGTAATTATTAATAAGAAGTTTATTAAGTTCCATTTTACTTTTAAGAGGGTGGCTATATTCAAATGAAATACATCACCACTGTTTTTATTCTTTAGACAGAGCTAGTACTCATTTACTTTAATTTATTACACTTCTATTGCTTATTCACCTGAAATTACATTTCATTGTTTCCATCTTGAACAGTAATAGTGTCATCATCATGAATGAGCTTCTCACATCGAAAAGTGTGTACCTGCTGTTTTCCATCTGCTTTTCTTGCTCTTTCACCTTGCTGGGACATCTAAGAAGATTCATAACAAATCAGGCAAATCCTTCTGACTATAGGGTATCTCTATTATAAGATTCTGAAAGAAATCAAGTTAATTTGCAAAATGGGAAAAAAAGTGTGTTTTTCATATTCACAGAGAATCTCTAGCTAACATTTTCTTTTATCATCTAGACTGCAGCATAGCATATAAAAATACAGAATTCAAGAGTACATCATGATGAATTTTTACAAATTTTATGAATTTTGTAATCTATTCCAATAAAATTTGTCTATGAATTATAAGTTTGCAAGCCTAAAAGGCAGAGTAAAAGGTCTGTCTTCTAAAATTTTTATATATTGAGTCTGCTTATGCTTTTGTACTAAAAATTCTATTAGATATATTGTACTTCATTTCAAATTTCCCCAAAGCTTAATCAAAGGTATGCCTGTCTTCACAGGTGCTCTGTTTTTTAAGATATGATGTAAAAAATGTTGTAAATGATTTTTCATTGGATTTGGATGGATCATTTATCCTTATGGATGTTATTACTCTGGGAATGAAACTGAAGATCTAAACAGAATGTATGCATACTTTAAAAGTATCTTATTAATTCAACCATGAAATACTCTATCATTTTTTTTTTTTTGCTTTTAAAGATAGAAGTGAGTAGTGATAATGTAACATAATTTGCATAGGCAGTTCAATCAAGCCATTCCCCACACCCCCAGATTTTTCAGTTGGGCACTTTGACTCTCATGAAGATATATTGTATATACAAAAATAAATATATGTGTATGAGTACATGTATATGATTTATGTCAATAGTGTATTCTAAATTACAGTACTTGAAAAGGTATTTCTCTTTTAATTCACATGTAATTTCTGATCAAGTAAAAGTTTCACCTGAAAAAGGAAAGAATATTCTCTCAGTTTACTAATCTTTGCCCCACATTTGTCTGAGCAAACTTCTGATACCAGATTCCTGATTGGTCCCCTTGCCTCTACTTTTCTCCCAGAAGAGCATTCAAAGTGTCAAATGTTGGCCCCCTGAAACAATCTGTTGATAAAGCAAAGTGCAATATATTTCTTACCCCAAAAGTGGAGATTACTTCTATCTTTCTTTCTTTCTTCTCTTTTTCTTTTTACAAAATCCAAACCCTTTTATTCAGGAGTTACTCAAACTGAAATATATTGCATTCAGATGTAGACCTTAATTAGGGTTATATTAACAGGTGCATAAAGAAGGCAAAAATTAAAATCCAGGGTAACATTACTTGCAATACAGATACCTTCAAAAGATGGGAAAGGTTAGAGAAAACATGGAAAACTTGCCTAAAAACAAAGAAAAATGCCCTAAGAAGAAACTAACTGAAGGTGGTACAAATGAAGTAAAATGACTAATTATTGACAGAAATTGAAGAGCATCTCAGAAGGAGATGGGCCTAGGGTGAATTATTAGAGGTTGGATGGGGAGTGTGATTTATGATGAGACTTTGAATATGAAGTCTTGATTAGACTGGGGAAAAATTCATGATGCAATAATCTAGGATTTGTAGACACAGAGGATTGAGAGTCAGACAGGGCTGAGAAGCAACCTCTGTAGAGTCATTAAGCCTAAGGGACCTACTAGTTTTTAGTAACTAAATGCTTTCCAGAAGTGTTTGAAACAAATCATAAATGTTCTTTACACTTTCATCTTCCTGAACAAATGTTTTCTGGAATAGTAAGACCTTGTTAATTAATGTGAAGAACTGCATAGTAGAATGTGTTGATAAAGACATCAAGGTGTGTGGGTGTAGATAGATTAGATTTTCAGTATCACCTTTAATTGCCATTCATCATCTTAAGCTAAAGAATAGAGTATCAGCAACTGGATAAGTGGACAATCCATTTCTTCTTTCTTGTGAAGTGTCATAATCACATATGAGGTATTTGAGGGTGCTTGTTTCAACCTCCATGACAATCAGATTTCCCTGTTCTTTTACTTGGAGCATCATTTGTTAGATCATTTGACAGGCCAGCAGCTACACAGGAGTATTTATGATTCTGGAGATCACACAGTTCAACACTGCAACAAAGGAAATACTAAAAGAAGGATTGAGGTCAGAGCCTGTGAATCAGTTTTTAAGTCAGGGTTCAGGAGTGTCTAAATGAAGTTAAAAGAACAGGACCTTAACTCCAACTAGAAAAGCCCTCAGACACATACAGCATTGCTATCTAAAATATCTACATTTATGATATTTTCATGCTTCTTAGATTTTAATTTTTTTTTATGAGAGAAATTTCTCATGTCTGGAAAATGTCTGAAGTTTAAAGGAGGAAGATCAAATGCCTTCCACAACAACACAATCAGATGTTCATTGAATATGTTCTGCTTTTGCCTTTGTATTTACTTAATGTTGTATCATAGAAAAGACAAGGGAATTCCAGAAAAAAAAAATCTACTTCTGATTAATTGACTATGCTAAGCCTTTGATTGTGTGGATCACAGCAAACTGTGTAAATTTCTTAAAGAGATGGAAATACCAGATCACCTTTACTTGCCTCCTGAGAAACCTGTATGCAGGTCAAGAAGAAACAGTCAGAACCAGACATGAAATAATGGACTGGTTCCAAATCGGGAAAGGATAACATCAAGCCTGTATACTGTCACCTAGCTTATTTAACTTCTTTGCAGAGCACATCATGTGAAATGCCAGGCTGGATGAATCACACGCTGGAATCAAGATTGCCAGGAGAAAAATCAATAACCTCAGATATAGAGATGATACTACTCTAATGGCAGAAAGGGAAGAGTACCTAAAAAGCTTCTTGATGAAAGTAAAAGAGAAGAGTGAAAAATAAGGCTTAAAACTCTACATTCAAAAAAGTAAGATCATGGCATCCAGTCCCATCACTTCATGGCAAATAGAAAGGGAAAATGTGGAACCAATGATAGATTTTCTCGTCTTGGGCTCCAAAATCACTGTGGATGGTAACTGCAACCATGAAATTAGAAGACATTTGCTTCTTGGAAGGAAAACTATGACAAATCTAGATAGCATATTAAAAAAAATTAAGACATTACTTTGCTGACAAAGTTATGGTTTTTTCAGTAGTCACAGACAGAGATGAGTTGGACAATAAAGGCTGAGTGCTGAAGAATTGATGCTTTTGAACTGTGTTTCTGGAGAAGGCTCTTGAGAGTCTCTTGGACAACAAGGAGATCAAACCAGTCAATCCTAAAGGAAATCGACCCTAAATATTCATTGGAAGGACTGATGCTGAAGATGAAGCTCCAATACTTTGGCCACATGATTTGAAGAACCAACTCACTGGAAAAGATTCTGATGCTGAAAAAGATTGAGGGCAGGAGGAGAAGGGGACAACAGAACATGAGATAATTGGATGGCATCATTGACTTAATGGATATGAGTTTGAGCAACCACCAGGCGATAGTGAAGGAGGGGAACCTGGCGTGCTGCCATCCGTGGGGGTCACAAAGAGTCAGACCCAACTGACCGACTGAACAACGGTGGCAGAAACACAGGTGTTGTTCCTGGAGCAGAGCTTTTGTCCTTGATGTGTCCAAGTTCAGAGGCCTAAACCCAGTCCCAGCTGATGTTCCTGCATTTTCCAGTATAAATAATAGGCAGGTGATGTGTTTATCATTAATACATTTCAGGAGGATTTATTCTTTCATGTACTTCTGTAGGCACAGCCCCTATGAATTATTTTACATATTAAACAAAAATCCAAACATACTAAACACCATCTTGATAAGCCAATATATCTATGGAGGCCTATTCCAAAAGGACTGATGTTGAGCTTAATGAACCCTTTGGGCAAGGAGTTCTGTAGCCTTGGCAGTTTTACCAGCTTTTCTTGCTATTCTCTTACTCCAGCAGGTAGCATTCTCCCTACTGTGCAGGCCTCTTCTAATGCAGCATTTCAAGAAGCCTGAGAAAGAAAATCTAGAGTTCACCTTAAATTATCAACATTTAAGATTCTTGGATGTCTGGCTTACTGTGGTGTTTGCCATGGTGGGTGGAGGAGAACAGTTATTGAACAACTTTCAAATTATATGGGAAGTCAATTGCTAAAAGAATATAGCAACTAGGGAAGTGTGGTGACTCCAAAAGGAAAAGATGCACAAGTCCAACAAGAGTCTCATCATTCTCTTGGGCCAAATCATGAAAAAATTGCAACCAGTTACTGACTCACACCCAGAAGTGAATAAGACAGTACCCATTTTTTTTAACCCTTTATTTTGTATTGGAGTATAGCCGATTAATGATGTGACAGTTTCAGATGCACAGCCAGCAACTCCGTCATGAGTATACATTTATCTATTCTCCCCCCAAATCTCGTCCCATCCAGGCTACCATGCAATAGTGAACAAGTTCCCCATGCTATGCAGTGGGTCCATATTGATTATCTATTTTAAATGCAGCAATATGTACATGTCCATCCCAAACTCCCCAACTATCCCTTCAACCCCTTGCCCCCTGGCAACCATAAGTTTGGACAGAACACAATTTTCAAAATATGTGACTTGTAGGTAATCAGTTCAATTCAGTTCAGTCGCTCAGTCGTGTCCGATTCTTTGTGATCCCATGAATTGCAGCACACCAGGCCTCCCTGCCCATCACCAACTCCTGGAGTTTACTCAAACTCAAGATCTTCGAGTCGGTGATACAATAGATGTCATTAATTGTCCAAAATTTTAAACCAGTAAAAACAAAAGGAAGTAGCTAGGAAATAATATGCTTGCACATTTGATCATTACTGTATGTGGATCTGGCTGTTTGGATCTTGTGTGGAATCCATCTACCTCTTGACAACTGTTTGCTCTAGAAAATTTCTAAGAATCTTCAGCTTGCCAATCTTCAAGTTATTTGAGACTTACTGTGTCTCTACAGTGCACACATTGACACAAGAATGAAATTTTTGGTGTTCACTGATGTGACAGCTGTTAACTGTATCTGATAACATCCTTTCTATCAAGGTTCAAATAGTGTCTTTCTCTGATGTTATTTCACAGGCCAGTTCTGTAAATTCTGTTCATGCAGAGGTGGTTTAGGAAGATGTTGAAGAAAAGTTCTCCACACCTGCTGTCAAAACCACATAAACCGCACAAGCCCCATGTGATATGTGTTTATTTCTGCTTGACAGAATGTGAAAATTAGAACTGGAGGTGCTATTTTCAGAAACATAAGATGGCTTCCTAGTAATTTTTAAAGCGATGAACACAGAAGTTGTCACTCTCACTGTCATTAAAGGCAGTAGCAATATCTTAAGCCATAAAAGAGTCTCTTGAAAATTTGCTGATTTTATTTTCAGAATTCCATTTGTACTTTCTGTCTTTCCCAAAGGTTGGAGATGCTAGGGACAGTCAGATGTCTTTTTAATTGATATCTTTACAAAGATAATTATAACAGTCCCAGCGATTCTGTCCTTAGAGTTATTTTGGAATTTCCCAGGTTTAAGAAGACAAAATCCAATAGTGTGTTACTGTTAGAACCACAGTGCTGCAGCAAAGAAAACCTCCAGCTTATCCTCAAATAAGTACATAACGAGAGGAACATAGTTAAAAAATAAACTTATCGCTACCAAAGGAGGAAGAGGCAGTGGGGAATAAATTAGTAGTTTGGGATTAGCAAAAACAAACTATTTTATATAAAATAGTGAAAAAAATAGGTCCTGCAGCATTGCACAGGGAGTTGTACCTAATATGTTGTAATAAATCATAATGGAAAAGAGTAAAAGGTAACTAAAATATATTGCAAATTAGCTGCATGAACTTCAGTAAGATGTTAAAAGGGACCCCAGTATTTGGTTTTTGACAGTGTCTTGCCTTTGTGATTTTATTAGCCTGATGACAGTGACAGATAAAAATCTCTGCTCCCTGAAAATTTGATAGCATTTTATATAAATATTAATTGAAAACAGTTGCCAATTTGTATTTATTGTGATAAAAAAAACTAAATAACTTTGATTAGTGAGTTACGTTTATGACCATAAGCAAAAACCAAGTAAAATTCTCAATTGAGTTTTAACACATAATATGCAATTATACACTTAGGCATGATCCTTGGATCAAAAACTGATTATGAACAGTAAAGGCATTAACCCTTGTCATAATACATCTTCAGAAAATTGTCACAAAATTTCACCCTATTGGCCCTGATTGATGGATCATGAACTCATAGAAAGAAGAAAGAGAGGAGGAGAGAAAGAAAGAAGAGAAGAAAGGAAGAAAGGAAGCAAGAAAGAAAATTATTTTATTAATCTTTGTGATTCACCTTTAGTAAGTTTATTATTAATTCTGAAAATTATAAAGTCATATCAATATATATGTTTTAATTTAATACATTCATGCAAAGAAGACTGAATTTCTCTTTTGATTGTAAATTGGTTAACAATATAGCTCTTAAAAATAGTTTTGAGTTAAATGCTTTTTTGGAGAATGTCAAGGCAAAACTAATTATTTCTTTTATCCTTTATTTTATAACATAAAAGGACATTTTATGTTATTTACATAATTTAAGGTTGCAAAAATATGTGTCAATACTATGTTTGTACACTTGGTTATTTTATAGCTATATTATAATGCTAAAGAAAGAGGATGTATTAAAACTCTGTATTATTGCCATAGCTTGTTTGTCCTTTTAAAGCCATTGGACTATTTGTAAATTATTAGTTACTTAGTTTTACATTTATATAGGATATTTACATTAATTTCCTAATTCCATTTATCTTTAATATGGAAATGATCACATTTACATCAGTTTGTATTCTAAAGTTGGCAAAGAAATTATAGTAAAATATTGATAAAATAGATGTGTGTTGCACATTAAGTCCCTTCAGTTGTGTCCAACTGTTTGTGAACCTAGGGATTGTAACCCACCAGGCTCCTCTGTCCTTGGGATTCTCCAGGCAAGAATACTGGAGTGGGTTGCTATGCCCTCCTCCAAGGGATCTTCCTGACCCAGGGATTGAACCCACATCTCTTACATTCTCCCGCATTGGCAGGAGAGTTCTTTACCACTAGCGCCACCTGGGAAGCCATCTGGAAAAAATACTTTTGGATTCATATTTTACTCCAATTGATGTCTACATGCCAAAGACCCCAAGAACATACATGTAGACAAATGAAACTGGGTTTATTACTTGTTAAAGCAAAGAACACCACCCCATGTAAGAAGCCATGGGGATATCTAGTCATTTTTGTGTTTGTATAGTACATTTGCTTCTAGTCTATTGTTAGACATGATTACAAGTCATCTTTTCTATTGTTGTTATTATATCCATGTAACATAGTGTTCTAGTCAGATATTTATTTTCTGTGAGATTGCTAATGTCAGTAGGGGAACCACCTGAGTATCTGAAAGCAGTTAGGCCAGCTACCAGCTTTTTATCTGTCAGGTATAATTATTTTTTTCTCATTTTCTACCCCGAAAAAATTTCTACTGTGTTAAAGGTAATAATGGAAAAGTGAATCAATAACAATATTGTAATAATAGATATATGTATTTAACCTTGTTATGATAGAAAAAATAGTCATATGAGACTAAACATTTTGACTGAACCCCAAAAATCATAGATGCCTGCAGACAGCTATGACTGCAGACTAAAGAAAATCATTGATAAATAGCACATTGCAAACTGGATGCAAGTGTTTGTAGTAGAGATTGTAAATAAAGAGTTAATTCAAATAAGTATGAATTGCTGTAAGTAAAGGACTAACAATCTAACAAACAATGGATGTGAACTGACAAATTATAGAGAAGGAATTATACATGATGGATAAATATTTGAAAAGCTGCTTACTCTTTTTTTGGTTTTGTTTTTGCCATGCCACATGGCTTGCAAATCTTAGTTTCCCAACCAGAAATTGAACCTCTGCCTTAGGCAATGGAAGTGCAGAGTTCTATCCACCGGATCCATGAAATTCTCCCCCAAAAGTGCTCATTTTCTTACAAAGAAATTTTAAAAAAGCAGTAAACTATTAAACACATCAAAACAGCAGTAAATTATTTTCAAAAACTTTGTTGATTGAGTTGTCAAAATATTAGGGACACAGTAATTCTTATAGATGATATGAATTTATTTGTATTAAAGTTAAAATATATTCAAAGTAATTACAAAAAGTGAAATATATCACTATTATAAAATTGTTTTATTGCTAATAAAGTTTATCTGTTAAAAAATGTGAGAGGATGTTATAAAATGTCAGTATTACTTATGTATGATGATTTCATGGCCCTTTTATATTATTTTTCATCATTTTGTTTTTTTCCTATTTTGTAATTTTAAGAAAATTAACTATTCACTATAAAAAATAAAACACAATATTGAGTTAATAGACAAAAACCAGTCTCAATGAAATGAATATTCAGGAAGCAAAAGAAAAAGTTATTCTAGTTTAAGGAAATTTACATATTTGGTGGGCTTTTATAAAATATAGTCTAAACCACATTGGAATAACAGGCAAAATTGACCTTGGAGTACAAAATAAAGCAGGGCAAAAGCTAATAGAGTTTTGTCAAGAGAATGTACTGTCAGGCCAAACACCCTCTCCCAACAATGCAAGAGAAGACTTTACACATGGACATCACCAGATGGTCAACACCAAAATCAGATTGATTATATTCTTTGCAGACAAAGATGGAGAAGCTCTATACAGTCAGCAAAAACAAGACCGGGAGCTGACTGTGGCTCAGATCATGAACTCCTTATTGCCAAATTCAGACCTAAATTGAAGAAAGTAGGGAAAACCATTAGACCATTCAGGTATGATCTAAATCAAATCTCTTACACTTATACAGTGGAAGTGAGAAATAGATTCATGGGATTAGATCTGATCGAGAGAATGGTTGAAGAACTGTGGACAGAGATTCCTGACATTTTGCAGGAGGCAGGGATCAAGATCATCCCCAAGAAAAAGAAATGTAAAACGGCAAAATGGTTGTCAGAGGAGGCCTTACAAATAGCAGTGAAAAGAAGAGAAGTGAAAGGCAAAGGAGAAAAGGAAAGATAAAGATATATTCATTTGAATGCAGAGTTCCAAATAATAGCAAGGAGAGACAAGAAAGGCTTCCTCATTGATCAATGCAAAGAAATAGATGAAACCAATAGAATGGGAAAGACTAGAGATTTATTCAAGAAAATTAGAGATACCAAGAGAACATCTCATGCAAAGATGGGCACAATAAAGAAGAGAAATGGTATGAAGCTAACAGGAGCAGAAGATTTTAAGAAGAGGTGGCAAGAATACACAGAAGAGCTATACAAAAAAGGCCTTCATGACCCAGATAATCATGATGGGGTGATCACTCATCTAGAGCCAGAGATCCTGGAATGCAAAGTCAAGTGGGCATTGGGAAGCATCACTACAAACAAAGCTAGCGGAGGTGATGGAATTCCAGTTGAGCTATTCCAAATCCTAAAAGATGATGCTGTGAATCAAAATGCCAGGGAATTTGGAAAACTCAGCAGTGGCCACAGCACTGGAAAATGTCTGTTTTCATTCCAATCCCAAAGAGACAATACCAAAGAATACTCAAACTACAGCACAATTGCAATCATCTCACAAGCTAACAAAGTAATGCTCAAAATTCTCCAAGCCAGGCTTCAACAGTAAGTGATGTTCAAGCTGGATTTAGAAAAGGCAGAGGAACCAGAGACCAAATTACCAACATCCATTGAATCATCGAAAAAGCAAGGGAGTTCCGGAAAAAAAAAAAAAAATCTACCTCTGCTTTACTGACTGTGCCAAAACAATTGACTGTGTGGATTGTGGAAAATTCTGAAAGAGATGGGAATACCAGACCACCTGACCTGCCTCCTGAGAAATCTGTATGCACGTCAAGAACAACACTTAGAACTGGGCATAGAACAACAAACTGGTTCCATATCGGTAAAGGAGTATGTCAACGCTGTATATTGTCATCCTGCTTATTTAACTTAGATGCAGAGTACATCATGAGAAACGCTGGGCTGCATAAAGCACAAGCTGGAATCAAGATTGCCCAGAGAAATATCAATAACTTCAGATATGCAGATGACACCACACTTGTGGCAGAAAGTGAAGAACTAAAGGGCTTCTTGATGAAAGTGAAAGTGGAGAGTGAAAAAGTTGGCTTAAAACTCAACATTCAGAAAACTAAGATCATGGCATCTGGTCCCATCACTTTAAGGCAAAAGATGGGGAAACAGTGGAAAGAGTTACAGACTATATTTTTTGGGCTCCAAAATCACTGCAGATGGTAACTGCAGCCAAGAAGTTGGAAGACTCTTGCTCCTTGGAAGAAAACTTATGACCAACCTAGACAGCATATTAAAAAGCAGAGACATTACTTTGCCAACAAAAGTCTGTCTAGTCAAAACTATGGTTTTTCCAGTAGTCATGGATGGATGGGAGAGTTGAACTACAAAGAAAGCAGAGTGCCAAAGAACTGATGCTTTTGAACTGTGGTGTTGGAGAAGACTCTTTTTAGAGTCCCTTGGACAGTAAGGAGATCCAACCAGGTCATTCTAAAGGAAATCAGTCCTGAATATTCATTGGAAGGCCTGATGCTTAAGCTGAAACTCCAAAACTTTGGCCACCTGATGTGAAGAGCTGACTGATTTGAAAGGACCCTGATGCTGGGAAAGATTGAAGGCGGGAGGAGAAGGAGATGACAGAGGATTAGATGCTTGGATGGTATCACTGACTCAATGGACATGAGTTTGAGTAAGTTCTGGGATTTGGAGATGGACAGGGAAGTGTGGCATGCTGAAGTCCGTGTGATCGCAGAGCCAGACAACTGAGCAACTGAACTGAACTGAACTGGACTGAAACCACATTTGGCTTATCCATTCATTCATGAGTGGACACTGTGGTTGCCTCCACATTTTACCTACTGAGAGTAATGCTTTTATGAACACAGGTATACAAATAATTCTTTGAGATAATGCTTTCAATTCTTTGGAGTATATATCCATAAGTAATTGAAGGATCATGGCATCTGGTCCCATCACTTCATGGGAAATAGATGGGGAGACAGAGGAAACAGTGGCTGACTTTATTTTTTGGGCTCCAACATCATTGCAGATGGTGACTGCAGCCATTAAAAGATGCTTACTCCTTGGAAGGAAAGTTATGACCAACCTAGATAGCATACTAAAAAGCAGAGGCATTACTTTGCCAACAAAGGTCCGTCTGGTCAAGGCTATGGTTTTTCCAGTGGTCATGTACGGATGTGAGAGTTGGACTGTGAAGAAAGCTGAGTGCCGAAGAATTGATGCTTTTGAACTGTGGCTTGGAGAAGACTCTTGAGAGTCCCTTGAACTGCAAGGAGAACCAACCAGTCCATCCTAAAGGAGATCAGTCCTGGGTGTTCATTGGAGGGACTGATGCTGAAGCTGAAACTCCAGTACTTTGGCCACCTCATGCGAAGAGTTGACTCGTTGGAAAAGACCCTGATGCTGAGAGGGATTGGGGGCAGGAGGAGAAGGGGATGGACGAGGATGAGATTGGCTGGATGGCATCACCGACTCAGTGGACATGAGTTTGAGTAAACTCCGGGAGTTTGTGATGGACAGGGAAGCCTGCATGCTGCTATTCATGGGGTCGCAAAGAGTCGAACACAACTGAACGACTGCACTGAACTGAACTGATAATATGTCTGTTTTCCATATTCAGAATCACCAAATGATTTTCCACAAAGTTGTAGCATTATACATTGCTCTCAACAGTTCATTTAGGTCTCTATATTTCTACATCTTTACTGTTTTTTTTATTTTCTGTTTTGTTATTTTTTTTCTGTTTTTTATGATAGCTCTCCTAAGGGATGTGATGTAATATCTCATTGTAGTTTTGAATTACATTTTATTATTGATTAGTGATATCAGCTTTGTCTTAATGTGCTTATTATTCAGTTGTGTATCTTCATTTGGAAAATGTCTGTTCAAGGCCTTTGCTCATTTTTGAATAGATTTGTCTGTTTTTTTTGTTGTTGTTGAATATTATGAGCATTAATCAGTCTTAAAAAGGAAGTACATTCCCACATACACCACAACATATATGACCTTGAGGGCACAATGGTAAGTGAAATAAGTCAGTCACAAAAAGACAAATACTGTATGATTTCACTTCTATGTATTACTTAGTATAGTCATAATAAAAGACACAGAAAATACAATGGGTCATTGCCAGGAGATGAGGGTGGGAGAAAATAGAATGTTGATATTTAATGGCTATACTGTTTCCGTTTTACAAAATGAAAACCTAGTGGAGATAGTTGCTGTTGCTCAGTCGTTAAGTTGTGTCCGACTCTTTGTGACCCCATGAACTGCAGCACACCAGGCTTTCCTGTCCTTCATTTTCTCCCTGAGTTTGCTGAAACTCATGTCCATGGAATCAGTGATGCCAACCAACCATTTCATCCTCTGTCAGCTGCTTCTCCTCTTGCCCTTAATCATTCTTAGTATCAGGGTCTTTTCCAATGAATAGGTTCTTTGCATCAGGTGGCCAAAGTCTTGGACCATCAGCATGAGTCCTTTCAATGAGTATTCGGGATTGATATCCTTTAGGATTGACTGGCTTGATCTTCTTGCTGTCCAAGGGACTCTCGAGAGTCTTCTCCAGAACCGCAATATGAAAGCATCAATTCTTCAGTGCTCAGCCTTTTTCATGGTGCAAGTTTTATATCCATACATGACTACTAGAAAAACCATAGCCTTGACTACACAGATCTTTGTCAGCAAAGTGATGTCTCTGCTTTTTAGTACTCTGTCTAGGTATGTCATAGCTTTTCTTCCAAAGAGCAGGAGTTTTCTTTAAATTTTGCAGCCGCAGTCATCATCTGCAATGATTTTGGAGCCCAGGAAAATAAAGTCTGTTACTGTTTCTACTTTTTCCCTATCTATTTGCCATGAAGTGATGAAAACAGATGCCATGATCTTAGTTTTTTGAATGTTGAAATTTAAGCCAGCTTTTTCACTCTCCTCTTTCACCTTCTTTTGCTCCTCTTTTCTTTCTGCCAGAAGGGTGGTATCATCTGCATATCTGAGGTTATTGGTATTTCTCCCAGCAATTTTGATTCCGGCTCATGCTTCATCCAGCCCAGCATTTCTCATGATGCACTTTGCAGATAAGTTAAATTAGCAGTGTGACAATATACAGTCTTGATGTACCCCTTTCCCAATTTTGAACCAGTGTGTTCTTGCATGTCAGTCCTAACTGTTGCTTCTTGATCTGAATACAGGTTTCTCAGGAGGCAGGCAAGGTGGTCTAGTAACCCCATCTCTTTAAGAATTTTCCACAGTTTGTTGTGATCCAGAGAGTCAAAGGCTTTAGCGTAGTCAATGAAGGAGAAGTAGATTATTATTTGGGGATTCCCTTTTTTTTTCTATGATCCAGCATGTATTTTGCAATTTGATCTCTTGTTCCTCTGACTTTTCTAAATCCAACTTGAACATATACAGGTTTTCAGTTCACACACTTCTGAAGCCTAGCTTGAAGTATTTTGAGCATAATCTCCCTTGCATGTGAAATGAGTGCAATTGTACAGTAGTTTGAACATTCTTTGGCACTCTTTTCTTTGGCATTGGTATGAAAACTGCCCTTTTGCCATCCAGTGGCCACTCCTGAGTTTTCCAAATTTGCTGGCATATTGAGTGCAGCACTTTAACAGCATCATCTTTAAGGATTTGAAATAGCTCACCTGGAATTTCATTACCTCCACTAACTTTGTTTGTGGCAATGCTTCCTGAGGTCCCACTTGACTTCACACTCCAGGATGTCTGGCTTTAGGTGAGTGACCTCACCACTGTGCTTATGCAGTTCATTAAGATCTTTTTTTATAGTTCTTCTGTGTATTCTTGCTGCCTCTTGTTAATATTTTCTGCTTCTGTTAGGTCCTTGACATTTCTATCCTTTATTGTTCCCATCTTTGCATGAAGTGTTCCCTTGGTATCTCCAATTTTCTTGAAGAGATCTCTAGTCACTGTATTGCTTTCCTCTATTTCTTTGCATTGTTCACTTAAGAAGGCTTTATCTCTTCTTTTTCTTTTGAACTCTGCATTCACTTGGGTATATCTTTGGTTGACAATATTGCCAGTGTATTTAATATTAGTAGCACTTTCCCTTTTCATCTGTATGTACTGCAGAAGTGATTAGGGGACCAGAGCAGCCATAATATCACTAAAAAAAATAGTGTTATTTTAAGTACTGTCAATATGCAGACAAATTTACTGAAATCTTGATAGCTTTTTTATGACTTTGACAATATTTTGACTGAAACATAAAATTTTCCTTCTCATAATATTGATAAGAAATAAAGATATCTCATGCAATTTGGCAGATACTGTCAAAAGATGATGATATTGTAAATATCTCAAGAAAAATATTGGGAGAAAGAGACATATCACAAATATCATCTATAAATATACAGCATTTCATTTTAGTCTGATGATTTTTCTCCTAGATAAATTCTGTCCCCTCCCAGGTCTCAGTAAATACTGAGATTTCAGGAAGAAATGAAGCCTAGAACACTAATTATCTGTCTATTCTCCCCATATTATCCCTGATTTATTGAACTACATAATTTTTATGAAAGCAGGTTTACAAATGGTCAGCTAGATTCCCATCTTCTCCGCTCTCTTTGCTAAATTTCTTCAATTGTTCATTCTTGGTGAATTTGAGTGAAATAGGAAAATTATTATGAGATAAGCATGGCCTCAAAATTTTGCTCCTTAATTATTCATACAATTCTTGTTGACTGACTTGAAATTCAAAACTAGGCTGATGATTTAGATTTTTTCTAATTCTCCTTTCTCATGACTGTACTGTAAATGCTAATGACATAATCCTTTGACAAACTAACTGAAAACAGTTTACTAAAAGTAATAAAATAATTTATATTTTATGATAATTATATTTTATGCAGAAGTTATTCTTTTGAAATAATCATGTATGTTAATGTTAAATCTCAAATTCTATATTTTTACATATTTTTTTCAAATAATATCAACTATAAATGAGAGCTGAATATTTGTAGAGAAGAGATTAAACAGCTCTTTTTCAAGAGATTTTCAACAAACCCTGATGATCAGAGCAGCATCTGTAGCAAAATTTTTCAAGCAATTCATGTGTGTGTGCTGTAAGTAGTGTGAGAATTTAGCATATGTAGTGTTTGATGTTTTAATCATAAAATTGAGATATTAATTAAAGTAAACTTTTTACTCTAGGCAAGTGGAAGACATATTGCTATAATTATAGTAACAAATGACATCTTAGTAAAATTTATTCTGCAGATAAATAAAGCTTTTACTAAAGGAAGTGGTCTTAATCTATCTGATGTTATAATACCAGTCTTCCATTATCACAACTGTAGACTCAAAAGGTCCTGAAGTTTAATATTTGTAAGCACTTTTTTGTACTCACAATTGCCTATAGAATAGGTGGGAATATTTGTTTTCCACAGAACCTTAATTTTTTAAATGCTCATTGCATGTATGGTCTTGTGTTAAAGTGAATTGAAGTACATTTCGTGGGACATATCTGGAGTGATGTTCATATAGATCCAATCATTGATTGCTCTGCCAACTGCTTTTCAAGCATCAGTAATTCTAGCATTTATTTTCAATAAGCCATATTTTGATATGTTAGTATGTCTTCAGTATGCCAGCTTTGACATCTGCTGCACTCCTCATTCATTGAAGAAATATTGAATACTTTATTCACTTAAGAAAATGAATGAATCAGATGAAACCAGTTTAGTTACCTCTCTCTTTGATTTATAAGAGGAGAGGAACAGTGAGATATAGAGGGTTAAGTAAATTGCCATATGAAGAGGGATAACTATGGACTTGTTTAATTTGTATAACAATTTCACATGTATGTTAAAATATAATAGAAATTTAAAGTAAGAAAAATACATATAGGAGATAAGTTATTTAAAAATTGTTATATGAATACTTCTATATGACATAAAAATGAAAAAAGCATGTCTTAAAAGATGTGCTAAGCTGTCTTCTCTTCTAATTACTATTTTATAACTAATTTTTCTCTTAATTTGAAATATAACCTAAAATTAATGTCAATGACTGTTCAGGCTGTCACATTATATAGTAATTTCTCAGTTAAATTAGCACTGCCCTCATAATGTGACACAAATAATTTTGTTATTTTTCTGGCCTGTTATCATGACTGATTGTACTATGACTCAGAGGTGAGTTTAAGAGATTATGGAGACCATTTTGAATAGTTGCTACTTACAAAGTTGATAAATATTATACAGGATATAAGAATAATGTCTTAGTAAATAGAGCACACATTGTTTTATCACTTTTCCTTCTACTCATTTAAACAAAGGTCTCAAGTTCATAGTCAGAATGAGATGGTTAACCGTTTGTATTTATCAACTTGAACTCTGTATCACACCAGAGAATTTAATGACAGGGAAATGGTAGGAATAATTATTTCCAAACCTTCTAAAGGATATGACTTAACATCTGGCAAATTTACAAGAGAAAGACATTAGAATTTTTATGACATGGAGTCTCCATTCATTCACTGTAACTAACGTTTATGAGCTACACTATGGAGACGTGTTCTGATTCTCTATTCCTCTTTCTTCACGTGGATAACATTACTGGAACAAGAAGTTTTATGTGTCCATGCAAGTGCGTGTTTGCTCAGTCGTGTCCAACTCTTTCAAACCCTCATGGACTATAGCCTTCCAGACACCTCCATCCATGGAATTTTCCAGGCAAGAACACTGGAGTGGTTTGCCATTTACTCCTCCATGGTATCTTCCCCACCCAGGGATCAAACGCATATCTCTTGTGTCTCCTGCATTGGCAAGCGGATTCTTTACCACTATGCCACCTGGGAATCAATTTAAAAGCAAATAAATGTAGATAAATACATACATATTCAACATAACACTATTTTTAATAGATTGTACAGCTATCAAAGATATTGACCTGAAAAATAAATGTTAAATTTAAGAGAGATTTTGCATAGTAAAACATGGATGAAAAATGGTAAAAAATGCTCAAAATGAGGGATGGCTATTCACATCATCTTTTTACAATCATATCTTATATGTATAAGAATACTTATTGCATATGTGAAATATATCATACATAGCAAAAACAAAAATATTATAAACAGTAATTTGTGATATATTTTCTATGAATTTTATGTGTATGCACACGTGCAGCATCCTCAAAATGAAAACATATATAATGTATGATAGATATATAGCATTACTCTTTTATCCTGTAGATGAACTACCTTCACTGATGCTGAGAAGATGTACTTTTAGATATATGACTCTGCAGAACAGAAACCAGATAAAACTAACAAAAAACCCAATTATCTCGTTGGAAAGTAAGCTCTCTGCTCTCACTCTCTCTCTCAAATAAATAGGCATAAGCGATGAAGATAAACTCTGATCATCATGATACAAGACTGACAGCTGATCAATAAAGTAAGAGTTATGCTTGCTTTTAAAAAATCAGCTATTTAAAAATATTGAAGATTATGCTTTATAGTTATTCTTTTCTCTTTTTTTGATTTTTTAAAATTTATTTTTAATTGAAGGATAATTGCTTTACAGTATTATGTTGGTTTTTGCCAAACTTCAACATGAATCAGCCATAGTTATACTTATGTCTCCTTCCTCTTAATATTGTTATTTTTAATTTTTAGCACTTAAAACTATCAAAGCCTTTTCTTCTTCTCCTTAACAGTTTTTACTTAACAACATTTAAGGAAAGCACCGTGACATCTGGTAAGTGATTTCTGTCACCCTTCAAATATGTTAATGGTACTTTAAGTTGAATTTCCTGTTGAAAATCTGTTTCTGGAGATCCATCTCCATAAACTAATAAATATTCAATCCAGGAAGAGGAAATAGATCCAGTATCAAATCCTTGTCTTCCACCTATTTTCTGTCTTGATTCATGCAATCACATTTTGTGGATAATATATCCACTCCAAAACTCATATATGTGTTTTGGGGATTTTTCTTATGAAATTTACTCTACATCAAAATAATAAAATGTTTTTGAATAAATGAAATCTATTACTAGATTACATCAGTCCAATGGATGGAATTTCATTCAAGGTTTCTAATTTTTTCTATTTTTTTTCTAATTTTCTAATTTTTTGCTGCTTTACTAACATGCTTTGATTAAAATTAAAAGTTACCACATTAAATGTCATGTTATAGTATCTATAGTTTTATATTTGACATTTTCTCTATGAAAAGATACAACTGCTTGTCTGATGTCATATCACATGATTCAGTGGTTAGAAACCTATGTTGTTTGAAAGAACAGATAAATTAATAGCAATACTTCTTTACACACAGGTAGAGAGATGCATATACAGATAGGGAAAGAAAGATGCATATTGAAATTGCATTTACATTATATTTTAAAGTAAGATATATTTGCTAATATTATATTGCAAAATTGCAAACTGTAATTCCTTTAGAAAAACATGTTGCAGTGGGTATGATTTGTTTATGTCTTCTAAAGAGCCATGTTATTATTGTACAAGTTGACCAAATTCAACATCTACACACACAAGTTTGAATAAAAATAATTTCATTATATAGACATTGAATTATTCCAAACACATATTTTCTTATTCATCAAATGGGACTTTATTTTCATATTGAACAAAGCTGGAACTCAGAATTAGATGAGCACCATTTTTACTATTCTTAGAGGATTATGAAAACAGTTGCTTTTATTTTAGTGATTTTATCACTACCTCATTTAGTATCATTACTGTATTTAAGAAACAATAAGAAACTTCTTACTATTCGAAACTGTTAATGCAATAGTTATAGTCAAGTGTATGTATGATTAGCTATAAAAGCCATGAAAGAGAGCAAAGTGAAATTTCTGTGTCAGTTTAAATTTAAATGTGTGTAATAGTATGAAAAGTATCTTAACTACAGAGTTCCTTTTTGATATTTCAGAATTCTTAATATTGTATCTGCATATGTACTTTTTATGTTTTTCTTCTAAAAATTACATATGTTGAAAAACCATGTCCACTTTGTGAAAAAAGCATATCTATAAAATACAAAGAACCAGATGCTGCTGTCCTTCTGCAATTTCTTGTGCTTTTTTAAAATTGAGTCTTTTTAAACCGAATGGAATCTCATTTTAATATTAATTGTAACATTTTGCACTTAGAAAGTGCTTTTCCTCTGAAGAAAGCCAAAACCCTTAGCAGTGAAAAATCTCAGCCATCAGCCAGAAGAGATATGTGAGGAAGAACTCCATCAATGAAAGGCCAATTTAAACTCGGAAGTGATTTGAATTCATACCCCTTTCAATCAGGCAACAGGAAAAGAACCAATTTTTCACCAACCCTCAGGGTTTGCTGCAGAAGAGAAAGGCAAATTCCACTACTGAGGACCTTGAGGTTCGAAAGACATATGGGAAAAAGGGAAGAACAAGAATTACACTCTAAACCTGTCTACATGAGGCTGATAAAATGGATTACAGCATGCTAGGCATGGTCTGATTCATCCCAGGAGCAAAATGTCGTAAGTGATACATTTCTGGGCAAAGCATATTGATCACAGTCTAGGAGGGAGACAGAAAACACACATACACACACACACACACACACACGGTACATTACACTTACCTGAGTATCAATGGTAGTTAAAAGTACACCCTTAGTATCAGAAATAACTTTGTTTAAATCCTTATTTACTCAATGGTTGCTTTAAAAGTTCACAGCCTTTATGCCTTCATCTGAAAAGTGAAGACAATGACATATTTCTTGACAGATTGTGAAATTATGAGATAGAATATATAGTTTTTAAGTTAGTATTTAACTCATTGGAAGTATTTTGTAAATGATCTATGTCGTCAATATTCTTATGCAGATATAGCTTGTCAAATGACAAAAATAATACAACTTAGTAACAAGTTTGATGTCCTTTATTGAAGAGAAAACAGTCCATGGATGAGAGAGCACTTTTCCCAAGGGACTTTGGCCAGAGGGAGTTTTATAGAGCATTAGAAGGGCTTCCCCAGCGGCTCAGTGGTAAAGAATCTGCCTGCCATGCAGGAGACACAGGAGACATGAGTTGATTCCTGGATCAAGAAGATCCCAGGAGGAAATGGCAACCCTCTTCAGAATTCTTGCCTGAAAAATCCTGTGGACAGAGGAGCCTGGCAGGCTACAATCCAAAAGGTCTCAAACAGTCAGACAAGACTGAACGACTGAGCACTCAGAAAAGTTAACACCAAACTACAGCTTGATTGCTTAGGAGATCAGGGGTTTTCTTGTTTTTTTTTTTTTTTTTTTTTTTTTTTTTTTGATCAAAAGGTAAAGAAAGACTTTTTTTTTCCCAATTTGTAGACATACTTTATTAATACATGGGAAGTTGTCTCATCTTTTTTTCCCCTATGAGTTATAACAGGGGTTTTCTTATAAGGCCTACAGGTCCTATTTTCTAGGGTAAGATAAACTAGCTAAAGCTGAGTTGGAAGATTGTGATTGGTAGGTTTCCTTGACAATGTGGAGTTTTCCACAAATGCAGGTTGATAAACATTTAGATCTGTGATATGAGACAGACCACGAGGGCAGTCTCCATTTTGTGAATCCTGATATACAAATTTACTTTATCAAGCTAAATTAAAAATGAACAGATTTAATATTTGGCTCAGCTTAGTATCTCTGATTGAAACATATTTTTATTATACATTTTAAAGAAATATTTATCTCTATTAGAAAATAAATATTATTTTAAATAGTGC
Organism: Dama dama; assembly: GCF_033118175.1. Lineage (NCBI taxonomy): Eukaryota > Metazoa > Chordata > Mammalia > Artiodactyla > Cervidae > Dama > Dama dama. The sequence continues at coordinate 52,218,079 of NC_083705.1, read as the reverse complement.
TATGATCTCCTCTTATTATTGATTTAAGCTCACTACTTAAAATTTTTAGCACGCTTCTTAAAAATCAGAACTCAGAGCTCATTTTATTCTATGTATTTGCTCTGTGCAGATAAAAATTTTAAATATGAATTTTATTTTGCTTTAAATATAAACCTTTCTGTATAGAGTCACTTATTTTAATGTGTTTAATTTGAAAATCCCTCTGTATTATTGTCAATAAAATGTTTCAAATTTTCCCAAGAAAATGTAGTACTAAAATATATCATCAATAATAGTGAAAATGTTCATATATATTTATCTTGATGAATTGAGTGACTTAATATTAAGAGAAGTAGTATTTTGTTTGGTACTATAAGTAAAAATTATCCAAAAGAAAAAAAAATTACCTTAAATCTCTGTACATATTCCTTAAGAACAAGATCATTTCTCCTCTCCTGATATTTCTTTCAGTCTGTAACAGAGGCTGAAGATAATTTCACCCTTCAAATCTTCATTCTAAACTGTTTATTCTCACTGAGACCATTGATCAGATTGCTTTGACTAACTTGAAAATGTGATGTAGCAATTGCATTAATTCCTTGATACCATATTTGGACAACTTGTGTTATCCAGAATTTGCCTCTTTCCAATTTGCCTGTTCACTCTGGTAGAACAATTATTTATTTCAACATACTATTTTATCTTATTCTCATTCTATCTTACTCCTCCACGCATACCTGTATTGACGTACCATCTAGACATGAGTTTGAGCAAGCTCCGGGAGTTTGTGATGGACAGGGATGCCTGGCCTGTTGCAGTCCATGGACTTGCAAAGAATCAGACATGACTGAGGTACTGAACTGAACTGAACTGAACTAGACACTTTAAAATAAATAAACATCACTTGCATTCATGATATTTTAGATTATATTTTGGATCACAACGTATTACTTATTTTTTTGACAGTGGTCAATGTCAACTTTAACTTGCCATGGATGTTAGTTTATATCCTTCATTACTCCATATTCCAAAACATTTATTTCCAAAACAACAGTGATACAGCAAATTCTTTTAGCAACCACAATAACTGCAGTGACTTTGATCCAGGCAGAAACTTAAGTTTATGCAGTTGCATTTGTCATGAAAGTGAAAGCGTTAGTTGCTCAGTCATGTCTGAATGTTTTGCGACCCCATGGACTCTAGCCCACCAGGCTCTTCTATCCATGGAGTTCTCCAGGCAAGAATACTGGAGTGGGTTGTCATTCCCTTCTCCTGGAGATCTTCCCAACCCAGAGACTGAACCTGGGTTTCCTGCATTGCAGGCACATTCCTTACAGGCTGAGCCACTACAGAAACCCTATGCATTTGACATATTATATCACATTTCACTATTAAACAAATTAACTTTCTCTATAACTCAGATCTTCTCAATTTCCCATAGCAATTGCATATTTTGCAACTAAAATGATGGAGAAATAATATTAAGAAGTCCACCATAACACCCCATCCTTGCTAAGTAGTAATGTATGAGTCAGAGAAACCTGCAGATCACTGTGCAGACTCTAGAATGAGCCTCGGAGTCTTTGAGCTGAATGCAGCTAACTCATGTAGATATATCCAGAAAAATGACTGTTGTCTTAAGAAGAGTGTACTTTGAAACTTTATAATTCTCCTCTTGCGGCTTTATCTGGACATCCATTGCCATTAAATTCTTCATCTTTGACATAAAGTGAAAGTGAAGTTGTTCAGTCATGTCCGATGTCCCACTCTTTGTGACCCCATGGACTGTAGCCTACCAGGATCCTCCATCCATGGGATTTTCCAGGCAAGAGTACTGGAGTGGGTTGCCATTGCCTTCTCCAGGGGATCTTCTTGACCCAGGGATCCACGTAAAGAGGAAGATATTCTAGTCATAATTTTCTGATACTTCATCAGATGTTGGTACAGAACATTGGATGAAAGATTTTTCAATGTTAGCTGATTTTTGCAAAATTATCAATGCTTATTGAAATGTAAAATAGATATACAGTACATGAAACTAACCTGATCTTCAAGGAAAATTTGACTCAGCTTGAAAAATTAAGATTCCTGTTTCCTGAGGTACTTTGTAATTAGACAATACAATTTGAATAAGAAACACTACAACATATTTAATAATGAAAATTATAAAATGGATCAAATAACTAACAAAGTTACCTTAAATTTCCTTAGCATATTATTCATATAAGCTAAAGTTCTTAAATATCAAAATGTTTAAGAATAGTTTACCTATAGTCATTGGGTACAAATTGTGTACTAGGTTTTACTCAGTGAACTAGTCACAAGATGACTGCTTTTATGATATATATATATTTCAATGGATATGGATGTGAGGAGCATTTTAGTTGGAGGGTGGAATAGAAACAATATTTCCTAAAATAAATCTTCAAACCTTATTTCGTATCTGAATTTCCATTTTAGCAGCCATAGAAGGTCTATTTAAACTGAAACTTTCAAGAGACTTCTAATTGTTACTGTCTAGCAAGGTTATCAATTAAGATAAGGTATACCATCTTTTATTTTGTTCTTGTTTGAGGATATTTGAGGTTATAATAATGCTCTTATCTGTAAAAGATCAAAAAAGAGGTGCTCCCAATATTAATGTTTGCTATTAAGCTTTTCAGCTGTCTGATAACTCAAGTGATCTATAGTTGAATACACTCTAATGCCAGATGGAATATCAGAAAATGTGTATGAGGCTTTAATTATCTGAAAACCCAAAATGAACTCTTGCTCATGGTACCTGGGGATTTTAATGAAGAGCATACATATGTTCTTCTTGCTAATTGAAGATGAGTTTCATTTTAACGGACTTAATCTCTTGAGAATTTAAAGCATAAAAAAGAGAAGAATTGAAAAGAATTTTAAAAACCCAGAGTAAACTTTTCTAAAACTCTTCATGTTGAATAGGAAATTATTATTAGAGGCTTATATTGCCATAATAGTGGCAAATTATTGTATTGAATATATAAAACATCTACATAGAAGTTCATGAACTTATAGGTATTAATTTTTTTACAGTTAACAAATTATTCAACCAAAACATTTGTGATATAGCTAAATAAAGCATTATATCTACAGATTTAAAGCTGCATATTAAATTCATTGTAAAAAAATCAGTCTGTTCATAATACCTGAGAAGGCAATGGCAACCCACTCCAGTACTCTTGCCTGGAAAATCTCATGGACGGAGGAGTGTGGTAGGCTGCAGTCCATGGGGTCGCAAAGAGTCTGACACGACTGAGTGACTTCACGTTCACTTTTCACTTTCATGCATTGGAGAAGGAAATGGCAACCCACTCAAGTGTTCTTGCCTGGAGAATCCCAGGGACGGGAGAGCCTGCTGGGCTGCTGTCTATGGGGTCGCACAGAGTCGGACACGACTGAAGCGACTTAGCAGCAGCAGCAGCAGTACATAATACATTAATAATAGCTAGTATTTAGAGTTAGAAAAAATTTAGATGTAGAATTTAGAATAATAGAGGTTTTATTTTGTAAATGACCCTTAGAGAAATTATAACAACTTTAAAAGAATGAGGGGGGGTGAGAAGGAGTGTTATTTGAAAGCAAAAATAATTCAACAAAGTTGAGAGGACAAAATACATTTGAACACACTTTAGTGTGATGAAATATATACATTACTTTCAGAAGTCACCATATTTGCTGAAAGATACTGAAAATTAGTTGGAAGCCATGTGCTGAGCTATGTACAAGTCATCACAGGACTGTATTAGTGGCTGGTCCAAATATTGCGTTGGGGATACAAATGTTAAGAACTGCCCTGGAAAAACTGGAAACATAAATATGAAAATCCTGGAGAACAAACGAAGCACTGTAGAAGAGCCTTAGTCAGAGGAAAAATAGTTTAAATCACTACAAGGGAGTTTATGATTTAAGCTTGAGGAATGGTGGTGAATAGCCAGAGAGAGGTTCAAATGATTATGAAAAAAAGAAGAGAAAGAGGGGTGTATGGCAGGATCTACGTGAGTGCCACCCAAGGTAGTTAGGGCAGTGCTCACTCACCTGGCAGTTATGGTACTTCACTTGTATTACAGATCAAATGCCATGACAACTTGATGCCTTACACACTTGCTTGAAGCAACTGTCAATATTTTGTTTGCCCATTCACCAACTGCTGACAATGACAGATACCTATATGCTGACTGCTAGACAAATATATTTATTGCAGACTGTTTTGTTTTGTTTTGTTTGTAATTTTATCAATTGCTCTCTTCAAGTAACATAAGTATATACCCTGAATGTGCTCAACCCTGGGCCTCTGATGAGATCAGTTTTTTAGCTGAAGGCTAAACAGTGGGATCCAAAACAGGAGATGATTATGTTAGCAGATATGTAGAATGAGGAAGCTGGTAAGTAAAGATTGTCATCTTTTGGGGTTTGATAAGTGGGAAAGTAACTTGAATAACTGCCTGAGGATTTGACCATTTTGAGATTTCAAATGTGGATTAAAAGAGCTATCCCATTCTTTGGATGGAGGTATCAAGAACACATTATCCAATGATAATCAAAGATACATTATATGTATGTATATATATGTATATATGAATATACATATATACATACAAATACATACATATGTATGTATAATCAAACATACATTATCCAATGATGCAACTCAATTATGAATTAAGAAGTAGTACAAGCTAGCATGTAATTACATTAGTAAAAGTGAAGTGAAGTCGCTCAGTCCTGTCCCACTCTTTGTGACCCCATGGACTTCTCCGTCCATGGGATTTTCCAGGCAAGTGTACTGGAGTGGGTAGCCATTTCTTTCTCCAGGGGAAATTCCTGACCCAGGAATCAAACCTGGGTCTCCTGCATTGCAGGCAGACACTTTACCCTCTGAGCCACCAGGGAAGCCCATTCAAGTAATTACAAATTACTACCAAGACTGTTTATTTCCAAAGCATTTATAATAAAAAATAGGATGATACAATCTTGACTTAGTACTAACCTGCATCTGTCTAAATATTAGTTAACTTGAATCTGAATTAGTTTATCAGTTCATTTCAGTTAAGTAGCTCAGTCATGGCCAGATCTTTGCAACCCCATGGACTGCAGCATGCCGGGCCTCCCTGTCATCACCAACTTCTGGAGTTTACTCAGACTCATGTCCATTGAGTCGGTAATGCCATCCAACCATCTCATCCTCTGTTGCCCCCTTCTCCTCCTGCCTTCAATCTTTCCCAGCATCAGGGTCTTTTTCAATAAGTCAGCTCTTCACATCAGGTAACCAAAGTATTGGAGCTTTAGCTTATGCATCAGACCATCCAATGAATATTCAGGGCTGACTTCCTTTAAGATGCACTGGTTGGATCTCCCTGCAGTCCAAGGGACCCTCAAGAGTCTTCTCAAATACCACAGTTCAAAGGCATCAATTCTTCCGCGCTCAGCTTTCTTTATAGTCCAACTGTCACATCCATACATGACTATTGGAAAAGCCATAGCTTTGACTAGACAGACTTTTGTTGGCAAAGTAATGTCTCTGCTTTTTAATATGCTATCTAGGTTGGTCATAACTTTCCTTCCAAGGAGCAAGCATCTTTTAATTTCATGGCTGCAGTCACCATCTGCAGGGATTTTGGAAACCAAGAAAATAAAGTCTGTCACTGTTTCCACTGTTTCCCATCTATTTGCCATGAAGTGATGGAACTGGATGCCATGATCTTAGTTTTCTGAATGTTGAGTTTTAAGCTAACTTTTTCACTCTCCTCTTTTACTTTCATCAAGAGGCTCTTTAGTTCTTTGCTTTCTGCCATAAGGGTGGTGTCATCTGCATATCTGAGGTTATTGATATTTCTCCCGGCAATCTTGATTCCAGCTTGTGCTTCATTCAGCCCAGTCTTTCTTGTGATGTACACTGCATATAAGTTAAATAAGCAGGGTGGCAATATACAGCCTTGACATACTCCTTTCCCAATTTGGAACCAGTCTGTTGGTCCATGTCCAGTTCTAACTTGCTTCCTGACCTGCATACAGATTTCTCAAGAGGCGAGTCAGGTGATCTGGTATTCCCATCTCTTTCAGAATTTTCCAGAGTTTATTATGGGCCGCACAGTCAAAGCCTTTGGAATAGTCAATAAAGCAGAAGTGGATATTTTTGTGGAATTCTCTTGTTTTTTTGATGATCTAATGGATGTTGACAATTTAATCTCTGGTTCCTCTGCCTTTTCTAAAACCAGCTTGCACATCTGGAAGTTCATGGTTCATGTATTGCTGAAGCCTGGCTTGGAGAATTTTGAGCATAACTTTAGGCTAGCATGTGAGATGAGTGCAATTGTGTGGTAGTTTGATCATCCTTTGGCATTGCCTTTCTCTGGGATTGGAATGAAAACTGACCTTTTCCAGTCCTGTGGCCACTGCTGAGTCTTCCAAATTTGCTGGCATGTTGAGTGCAGCACTTTCACAGCATCATCTTTTAGGATTTTGAATAGCTCAGTTGGAATTACATCATCTCCACTAGCTTTTTTCCTGGTGATGCTTCTTAGGGCCCACTTGACTTCCCATCCCAGAATGTCTGGCTCTAGGTTGGTTATCATACCATAGTGATTGTATGGGTCATGAAGATCTTTTTAGTATAGTTCTTCTGTGTATTCTTGCCACCGCTTCTTAATATCTTTTGATTCTGTTAGGTCCATACCGTTTCTATACTTTATTGTGCCCATCTTTGCATGAAATGTTCCCTTGGTATCTCTCATTTTCATGAAGAGATCTCTAGACTTTCCCATTCAACTGTTTTCCTCTATTTCTTTGCATTGATTGCTGAGGAAGGCTTTCTTATCTCTCCTTGCTATTCTTTGGAACTCTGCATTTAAATGGATATATGTTTTTTTCTACTTTGCCTTTAGCTTCTCTTCTTTCCACAGCTATTTGTAAAGCCTCCTCAGACAACCATTTTGCCTTTTTGCATTTCTTTTTCTTGAGGATGGTCTTGATCCCTGCCTCCTAGTAATGTCACAAACCTCTGTACACAGTTGTTCAGGCACTCTGTCTATCAGATCAAATCCCTTGAATCTATTTCTCACTTCCACTGTGTAATCATAAGGGATTTGATTTAATTCATACCAGAATGGTCTAGAGGTTTTCCTTACTTTCTTCAATTTAGGTCTGCATTTGACAATAAGGAGTTCATGATCTGAGCCCCAGTCAGCTCCTGGTCTTGTTTTTGCTGACCGTATAGAGCTTCTTCATCTTTGTCTGCAAAGAACATAATCAATCCAATTTTGTTATTGACCATCTGGTGATGTCTATGTGCACAGTTTTCTCTTGTGTTGTTGGAAGAGGGTATTTGCTATGACCAGTGCATTCTCTTGGCAAAACTCTACTAGCCTTTACCTTGCCTCATTTTGTACTCCAAGGCCGAATTGCCTGTTACTCCAGGTTTTTCTTGACTCTCTACTTCTGCTTTCAGTCCCCTATAATGAAAAGGACATCTTTTTTGGGTGTTAGTTTTAGAAGTTCTTGTAAGTCTTCATTGAACCATTCATCTTCAACTTCTTCAGCATTACTGGTCAGGGCATAGACTTGGATTACTGTGATATTGAATGGTTTGCCTTGGAGATGAAGGCAAAATAAATAAATAAATATATATATATATATATATATTTGCTTTGTTTTATATTAGTTTATAGATTGGAGTAATTCATAAATTCTAGAACACCAAAATAAAAGAAATTGGATAAACAGATGACAAGATAATGAATTCAGGTTGATAAAGTGTTGAAATAAGATACTTATTTTCAGCTCTCTTAGAGTGCTTATTCCAGTTTAGCATCTAACCATTTGAGGAAACAAATTGATTTATCATTCTGATAATATATGACTGAAACAAATAGAAAATTAAAAGTTTTGCTTTTAAAAACCTCTTCTTGGTTATATATTATAAATCCATGACCTGTTTTTTTTTTTTTTTTTTTATAATTTTGGTTAATGCATATATATTCTTTGGCAGGACTGATGTTGAAGCCGATGTTCCAGAACTTGGGCCACCTGTTGTGTAAGGCTGTCTCATTGGAAAAGATCCTGATAACTTAGAAAAATTTACTCCAAAAAGAGAAGGATGAGATGGTTAGATAGCATCACTAATTCAATAGACATGAAAATGTGCAAACTCCAGGAGACAGTCAAGGACAGGGGATCCTAGTGTGCTGCAGTCTGTGAGGTCCCAAGGAGTTGGACATGACTGAGCAACTGAACAACAAAACAACGTATTTGACCCCTGGTATTTATTATTTCATCTTGTCTGGAAAATCTATTTTGCTTTGTTTTTGCATAACCAGAAAAGTCATAATCTTCCATATCAACATGTTTTAAGACAATTACACATATATAGGAATAATAGATCATTTTAACTTCCAATAAAGGTTATTTTTAGGTCATCTAACTCTGCATAATTTTCTTAAGCATGCATGGGTATGTAATCATTTATGCCTGTAAGTTTTCTCCCAGTTTTATAGGACTCTTTCTTCAAACCTGTGTTTTTCATTGTTGCTACTGAATCAGTATGAGGACTTTTCAAGCACAGGTAATATGAAAAAGAAGGGTAAAGTGTGAAAATTGCTTCCATTTTTTCCAGACTAAATCTGAATCAGGGAGAACTCACACTGGCCCAAACAATGGTCCATAGCCTAAAGTGTCCCCTCACTGCTCCTAGAAACCAGGCTTGTGAGAAATCCTCAAGGAGTCACAAGTTCTGAAAACATTTATAGGTCTGAAAAATTAAAAATCATAATAAAAATAAATAGGAGCACTCAGGAATTATTTCCTTGAACAAATATACTCATGTAAGTATATATCAATCCATATTCATTTTCTGCCTTGTTGTTCTTCAGTCACTCAGTCGTGTCTGACTCTTTGCGACCCCATGGACTGCAGCTCACCAGGCTTCCTTATCCTTCACAAAAGTTGATTTCTCAATTTGCATGCAGAACCCCATTCTTCATACTTTCTCAAGAACGTTTTTACTGGAAATATGTCTTTTTATTGGAACATCAATTACTAATCAATAAACCCATTAATATATTAATGTGAATGAATATGATATTTCTTCTTTATTATAAGATATCCTCCCTTAAACTACAGAACTAATGCCCATTTCTGTGTCCTTTTCACAGTAAATCTTGGGAGATCTTTATGTTTGTTGTTTCATATCCTCATCTCTAATTCTCTTCTCAAAACATTCAGATTCTGACTCTTCATCTCTACTCAAATTGCCATTTACAAAATCTTCAAAACTTTCCTGCCTTCATAGTACTTTTCTTCTTCTCAGAGTGGTGACTCAACGACCATGCCTTCTTCTAGAATTCTCACTGATAATTTTCCTCCCACTTCACAGGCTGTGCATTCTCAAGTCTCCTTTACTGGCTTTTGTTCTCCAGCATTCGTGAAGTTGATATGATTAATTCTGTCCTCTCTCCATAATTTCTTCTAGCCCACTAGTCCAGTGCATTCATCATTTATGTATTAATGATCTTACCATTGATATCTTGGAATCATATATCCCTCTGTCCTCCAAACTCATGTATGCAACTCCATGTAAATAATTTTCTCAAATAATTTCCTTTCCTCCAGTTAATGTCCTTTTCCTCTACTTTATGATATTCATAGGACCTATAGCTGTGAAAAATCTTACTGGAACAGCAATTGCTAATCAATAAATCCATTGATATGTTAATGTGGATGAATATGATATTTCTTCTTTTAATTTCCAGTTTATTTTACTAATTCTACTCACTAGAATGTGAGTTCCATGAAAGCAGAGAAATTTCTGCTTTATTACTAACACTTTACCAGCTTCTAGAAAAATAAATAAGTAGGAATTTAAGCTAAATAAGTGGGAATTCACACATGGCTACTAGAATAAAGATGTGACCCTTGGAATGAATTGGAAGTGGTTTTCCATGGGTATAAAGTTTCAGCTATGAAAGACAAATGAGTTCTAGAGATCAGTTGTACAAGACAGTGCCTGTAGTTAACAGTATGATACTGTTCACCTAAACAATGTTAGGAAAGTAGATCTCATGTTAACTGTTCTTATCATGTGAATAAAAAATAAATAGCATTCTATTTATTAATACAAAGGGAAAAATAGAAACTCTGGAAGGTGTTAGATATACCTGTTACCTTGATTGTGGTGATGTTATTACAGGTATATATATATATATATCCTAACATCAGGTTTTATACATAAGCATGTACATTTTTTTCATATATAATTATGTATCAATAAAGTGTTAAAAATTAGGAAACATTCTTTGCAGGACTATTTCTTTGCAGGGTAGCTAATTTCTCCATGCTTAGGTACATTTTATAAAATATCAAAAATATCAGGCATTGCAATGGCTAAAGTATGTTTAATAAGTTTATTAAAAATACACATTAAAAAATCTTTCCTAAACCTGATCCTTTCCATCCTTGAAAAGTATCTTCTCATAAGTTTATATTTATCAAATATACATTATTGATGATATAATAAGAACTATGTTTTATGAATTATTTCATTGAATATACAGAGCTATTTTGATAATTAAATCATATATATATGTACATATACATATATGCATGATTATATGGATATATGCATATATATGCACATATATATTTATGGAGTTGTCATTTAGTCTCTCATACTGAGGCTTAAAGAGATAGAATCTTCCAGCCAGTAAGTCCTGGGAATCATAACACAAGAAAAAGTATACAACACTTTCCTAAAGATTAGGAATTACTGGATAATTTATTTTTATATTGGATTATTTATTTAATAGATTATGGAATATGCTATGGATTCCTTTCTATATAACAAAATTTCTGATAACACAAGTATCATTTTTATCATTCTTTGAATTCATTTGTTTTGCTTCTTATATAAAACGCCATATGCAGTTTGCAAAACTGTTAAACATTTTCATTTATTTTACTTTTCCTAGAGAAATAATGTCCTTAAGCATAAGTAATTCTCTCTCTAATATGGCTATTTAAGTACTTCATTTATTTAGGTTTCCTTTATGAATCTTTAGCACATATTTTTGGGAAAAACTATAGCTCATCTACACAGTGTATTTTATATCTGGGTGTAGACAGGGTTTTTATATTAAAACTTGGAGTTTCTGTTAAGTGTTATTTTATTATGACAATAAAGCTTCATTAGTTTTGATCAGATAACTACACAAATAGCCTATTTGAAACTTCCAAAGTATGCAAAAGAAGCAAGCTTACAATGTCAAGATAATAAAACACTTTGAAACAGGAAAAAAAATTCAAGGTTGGTAGAAAGGAAAGTTATGTGTAAAGCAGTTTAAATAGTATTAAAATTTTTTTTTTCATTGAACCATCACAGAGTTGGCAAATTAGGAGAAAGAAACAAATAAAAGTTTAATATATGAATGCATGCTTGGCCAGAAAAGAGCACAGCGGCCTGCAATATGAACTTCTTAATTAACATAGTTGCAGCCACTGGTCTAGAGAAGTTGGATGGAAACTTTGAGACCTTAAAGACACGACTTCTGGCTCCAAGTCCTGTGGTCTTTTCCCAACTCAGAAGTGCATTTCTTTTTTTATGAAACAGAAGAGGCATATTAACATCACACCTTACTAGAAAAATTCTGGGAAAGATTGAGGGCAAGAGGAGAATGGGACAACAAAGGATGAGATGATTGGATAGCATCACTGACTCAATGGACATGAGTGTGAGCAAACTCAGGGAGATAGTGAAGAACAGGGAAGCCTTTAATGGCATCTGGTCCAGTCACTTCATGGCAAATGGATGGGGAAATAATGGAAAGAGTGACAGACTTAATTTTTTTGAGCTCCAAAATCACTGCAGATGGTGACTGCAGCCATTAAATTAAAAGACACTTGCTCCTTGGAAGAAAAGCTATGACAAACCTACACCACATATTAAAAAGCAGAGACATCATTTTGCCGACAAAGGTTCATACAGCCAAAGCTACGGTTTTTCCAGTAGTCATGTACGGATGTGAGATTTGGACCATAAAGAAGGCTGAATGCCAAATAATTGATGCTTTCTAACTGTGATACTGGAGAAGACTCTGGAGAGTCCCTTGGACTGCAAGGAGATCAAATCAATCAATCCTAAAGGAAATCAACCCTGAATATTTATCGGAAGAACTGATGCGAAGACTGAACCTCTGATGATCTGGCCACCTGATGCGAAGAGCCAGCTCATTTGGAAAAGACCCTGATGCTGGGAAAGATTGAAGGCAGGAGGAGAAGGGGGCGGCAGAGGATAAGATGGTTGGATGTCATCACTGACTCATGGTTGAGTTTGGGCAAACTGGGAGATAGTGAAGGACAGGGAATCCTGGTGTGCTGCAGTCCTTGGCATTGCAGAGTCAGACATGACTGAGCGACTGAATAACAACAATCAGGAGATAGTGGAGGATAGAGGAGCCTGGTGTTCTGCAGTCCAAAGGTTCACAAAGAATTGGACATGTTTTAGCGACTGAATAGCAATAACAAAAAAGTAGATTGACAATGTTGTGATAATTTTAGTTTGATAGCAGAGCAACTCAACTGTACATATTCATGTATCCATTCTCCTTCAAAGCCCTCCACCCAATCCAGGCTGCCACAGAATAGTGAGCAGAGTTCCCTGTGATATACAGTAGGACTTTATTGGTTATCCATTTTAAATATAGCAGTTATGAACACTTAATTTTGAATTTCACCTAATTTCAATGCACTAGGAAAATTTAACTGCATTCAATCATTAAAAAAGAATGTAGAAACCGTTCTTAACCATTCTGAACCACTGCAGTCCTTACAACAACAATGGCTGCCTGGATTTAGCCAGCAGATCCTAGATTGCAGAACCTTCTCTGCATGAATGAAATCACTACCTCTCCCCATTACCTTCCATAAAAGGGAATGGATTTTGTTTCCAGTGTTTCTGTTAAATGCTTTAGCAGATATTTTATCTAAACAGATAGAAATAGATTATTTAAACCATTATTTTAAGATTCAAAAAAGCATAGCATATTCTTAAGCTGTGAAGAAATTGAACTAATTTCAGTAGCCTTTGTATTGCATTTCTCATATTGACACTGTTTTATATTTAATATGCGGGTGACTTTTATTTCAGAGAAATTAGCATGACTAATTATGTCTAATTTACTTGTAGCTTATGAATTTTCAGGAATTGCACAACAGGTCTTATCAAATCTAGTACCTTCTCCATCTTTAGTATAATGTTTTACATCTTGCCACTTAAAGTGTGGTCCTCAGAATCATCTCAGATCATCTGGTATATCATTAAAAATGCAGAATCTCAGTTTCCAACTAGACAGACACATTTAATCAGAATCTTCCTTTTAACAAGGGATTCCTATGTCCAGCACAGTTGAGAGACTCTCTTCTATCAGAGTGAACACTAAGATATTAAAAACAAATTGCAAAAATACGTCTTACTTATATAATTAAATATTGAGCAGATACATTTACCTAAAAATATTGTAACCTTATAAATTACTAAAGATATACAAGTATCAAGCTTGCCTCTACTCCAGGGTCACCTATGTAAGAGCATCGGAACTGATACCCATATATTGTAGCTATTTTGTGGACAGAGGAAAATGTTCAGTTTATAAAAATATTCTCATGAAAATTCATGAAAATAATATTAATGTGGAAGGCTGCACAATGTCTCAGGACCATCCTATCCCAAGGAGCAGTATTCTGAGGGTCCAAACAGAACATGAAAAAGCCCCTCTGCTTTTAGAGCCAAATATACTTAGCATCTTACCTTAACCCTTTGTTCTGGAATGAGGCATTCAAGTCACATAGAAACCAAACATCTGTAAAATCATTATTAATTTCGTCCTTTCTATAATTCTCTGAATTGGAAGGGACAGGTTTTCCATTTTTTCTTCCCTTTGGGCAAAGTATGATGAGAGTCACATTCTACCTTAGGTTCTCCTTGGCCTTTGATCTAATAAAACATTATTATATGATCAATTATCCATATGACCTGTCCTTCATATACTAACAAGAGCTACGGTTATTCAAAAATCTCTTTTATTTCTTTCCTAATAAATCTCAAAAGGATGATTTTATTTTGGAGTTGGCAGGGTATTGACTATTTGATCTGAAATGTATATTTTTTCATAAGCTGATAAACGTCATTGATTAACTATCAGGAAGCCAATGTAACAGGATTTTGAGGAAACGAAAAATAGCAGAGAAAATGTAAATGCTGATGTCATGGCATATTAGATCATTCTAAAAGTTAAACTAAAACTAAGATATAAGGAAGGCAATTAAGTTTTCAAAACTTTGATTTTCGGTTGCTTAGTTTATAATAAAAGTTGAACTTTTGGAAATGAAACAGATGGAAGTGTGTTTGATAGGATCTTCTTATTCTACCATTCCACAGTCATTTGTGCAGATTTTGATGGGTTTGCAGAGCTGTATGAAGCAACATATATTATGATGTAAATGCCATCATTATGACATATGCTTAAACTTCTGCTGAGAAATAAATAAAATATCTTGAAATGCCTGCTGTTTATCCCAGCTGTTTATTCCTCACAGCCCATAAATGGAAAAGTCACACAGTTTAGCATTTATATGCTAGAGAGGCATTTGGAAATAATTAAAACTCTTTCAGAGAGTGCTTTCTTTTTGTTCTGAATTAGAATTAACTCATAATTTCAAGAAAAGAAAGCAAAAGCATTATTTGAGACTAAATAAAGTATATATTTTTTATTTAGGAAAATAAAGAGATAGTCAAGATTTGCTTTCTCCTCTCAAATTCCCAATAGTGGGGTAAATAAGTGTGAGGACATATCTGGGAACAAATGTAGGCCACCCAATCTGTAAGTCTGCCTGCATTTCCAGCAGAGAAACAATTACCAGTGGGAAACTTGCTTTTGTGGATAAATTGGGTTGATTGCAATGATCTGACTTATGCTGATGCTAATACACACAAATAAGGGAAAGCCAAGGGAGTTGCATTTCCCTCATTAAAAAATGGTGCAATAGTTATGAAATTAAAAAACAAATGAGTTTAAATGTTCTACAAATAGAAACTAAAAACATAGTATTTGTATATAAACATTTTAATAATTATTGTTTTTTATGAATGTGCTGTAGCCACATGTCCATGATATAAGTATCCCAATTTGTTTAACAAAAGATTTAAGTTACTTGAATTTTATGAAAAATACGGCAGCATATTTTGAATTTGATATTAATGCAATGGCTAAATAAGCCAGTATATTTTGTCTACCTTCTAACTCCAATTAACTATTTACCATTAGATAAGATAAAATTCTATCACAATGACAGTATATGTTAGTTTAAAGAAGGCTTACATTTTAAAACATGCTATAGTATCAGATTTTTTTTTAACATTGCAGAAGCAAAAATATTATGAAGAACCTCTCAAACTTTTTATTCATAGTTGAGGAACATAACCTAGCCATCAAAGCACATTCTAATTATACAAAATAGCTGGAGAGAAAATAAAATTGAATTATTTTTGGTGTCAAATTGTTTTCAAAATTATATATCAAGACTTTTATTTCAAACAATTTTGATCAAACAAGTTGTGTATAATAAATATTATATATCTAATTTTTATTCATATTAAGCTATACAAAATAAGATTTTATATATTATATAACATATTATTATAAACTATGTATTATATATAAATGATCATTTAAGACTTATTACGCTTAATATCTTCCATTCCTCAATTCATAATTATCTAGTTTCTTGTGTGTAAGCAGGTTAAATATTGATTTTTTAATGTTACTAGCAAATCGTCCACCTAAGAGTGCTTTATTTTGGATATGTGTGCATGTGCTGTGGTGACTGTGTCTCTGCAAATTAAAGTAAATGGTAGTATTTAGTAGAAACATTTACTGATATCTTTTTAATATTAACAAAAGCATCTTTGTTAAATCTTTTGTTTTATAAGGACTGGTATTTATTATCTGGGCTTCCCTGATGGTTCAGATGGTAAAGAATCGGCTTGCAATACAGGAGACCTGGGTTCTATCTGTGGATTGGGAAGATTCCCTTAGAGAAGGGAATGGTAACTCACTCCAGTATTCTTGCCCGAAGAAGTCCATGGACAGAGGAACCTGTTATTTATTTGGCCACACCCTGCAGCATGAGGAACCTTAGTTCCTTGTGACCAGACATTGAACCTGTGCCCCGTGCAGTGGAAGTGTGAAGTCCTAACCATTGAACCACTAAGGAATTCACGATATTTTCTGAATCTTGAACTCATTCTTCATGTGTTAAAAATGGCATTACTTACTTACTGGTATGAGAGTCACATATGATGTGCTCTAAAGTAGGCAACGAATATGTAGGTTCATATTTTGAAACTTTAAAAAAGAACCTATATTGCTAGCTTTTTTAAGCTTCTCAATTTTTAATGATATAAGAAGTCCAGTCACACACTTTTTTCTTCAGTAATTTGTTCTGGTTCCTTCCATGGAGATGGTCTAAAACAGCAATATGGAGGCAGAACTTGTGCATGCTTGCCAAGTTGCTTCAGTTGAGTTCAACTTTTTGCAACCCAATGGAATAAGCTCTCTAAGCTCCTTTGTTCATGGGTTCTCCAGGCAAGAATACTGGGGTGGGTTGCCATGCCCTCCTCCAGGGGATCTTCCTGACCCAGGGACTGAACCATTTCTCTTATTTGTCCTGCATTAGTAGGTGGGATCTTTACCACTAGTGCCATCTGGATAGCTCAGGAACATATATATTTACATGGCAATTCAATGTGGAAATCACTCTTCAGTCATTTTGAAAAGATTTCAAAAACTTTAGATGTGTAGTCCTTGAGCTCAATGTCTGAACAACTAGAGAAATGTATCTTTTATATGCAAAATTTGCAAAGGTTAGAATGTGCAAACACTGGCATATAAATAGTATCTCTGTATTTCTAATAATTTTGTCCTTAGAAAACCTAGAAAACTAAATTTACATCCTCTCTAAACTAAGAGAAAATTGAGACTGAATCACTTATTATCATAAATATGCTTAAAATATCACTAGAATTTTCAGTGTAATCATGAATGCATTCATTTTTCAAATACTCATGCTTGGATAGGCAGTAAATTTCCCTAAAATTTTAGTTATTTAAAGTCATTGTGATCACTGATTGAATAACATATTAGTCAAAATCAAGAATATTTTCAGTTTAATTAATTATATTTTTCTGTTTATCCTTGGAATTAATGTTTAATTTTAATGTGTATTTTGAAATCATTAGATTATTTCTCTTTTGAAATGTTATATTTTAGATGTGTGTGTTTGTCTTGGGAGATATACCTTTAAGTGTTGAATAGGCCAAAATAGGAATAGGTTTAAATCATAAGTTGTGGCATATATCCCGGCCATTTCAATTAAAGGGGGTTGATTTTGTCATGATACTAACAGTGCCAACTGAGAGAAATTTTCTTGTGATCCTAATCTTCTGCAAACTCTATTGAAATTATATGGAGACAACATTCTGCCTTAACATTTAAATATTTCTAAAAGTACTTCTCTCTGTATCTTACACTTTAACTCAAACTACCTTTCGCTTTCACCTCAATTAATAGAAGGAACTTTCTTAAAAATAGATTTATATTGGTTTTAAACATAATTTTTAATCAAAATTTTAGAAAATCATTTCATAAAACAAATAGTATTCTGTGTTCCACTGTTAATTTAAAATCCTTTCAATTTCCCATTACTCTCAGGCTTAAAAGTAAAAGAATCTTAACAGCTTCACTGACGATCCCTATGTCTGGGCCTTACTTACTTCTATCTTCTTCTCTAATGTGTTATCTCTTGCTTTCTTAATTCTACTCCAGCGGTCCTCTTTCAGATTCTTAGATCCCTTCACCCCTGGACCATTCTACATAATGCTCCCTGTACAGATAATCAGTTCAGTTCAGTCGCTCAGTCCTGTCCAACTCTTTGCGACCCAATGGACTGTGGCACGGCAGGTCTGCCGATCCATCACCAACTCCCGGAGTTTACTCAAACTCATGTCCACTGAGTCGGTGATGCATCCAACCATCTCATCCTCTGTTGTCCCCTTCTCCTCCTTCCTTCAATCTTTCCTAGCATCAAGATCTTTTCCAATGACTCCATTCATTGCATCAGGTGCCCAAAGTATTGGAGTTTCTGCTTCAACATCAGTCCTTCCAATGAATATTTAGAACTGATGTCCACTAGGATTGATGGGTTGGATCTCCTTGCAGTCCAAGTGTCTCTCAAGAGTTGTCTCCAACTCCACAGTTCAAAAGCATCAATTCTTCAGTGCTCACTTACTTTATAGTCCAACTCTCACATCCATACATGACTACCGGAAAAGCTATAGCTTTGATTAGACAGACCTTTGTTGGCAACATAATGTCTCAGCTTTTTAATATGCTGTCTATTTTGGTCATACTTTTCTTCCAAGGAGCAAACATCTTTTGATTTCATGGCTGCAGTCACCATCTGCAGTGATTTTGGAGCCCCCAAAATAAAATCTTTCACTGTTTCAATTGATTTCCCATCTAATTTCCATGAACTGATGGGACCAAATGCCTTGATCTTAGTTTTCAGAATGTTTAGCTTTAAACCAATTTTTTCACTCTTTCACTTTCTTCAGGAAGCTCTTTAGTTCTTCACTTTCTGACATAAGGGTTGTGTCATCTGTGTATGTGAGGTTATTGATATTTCTCTGGGCAATCTTGATTCCAGCTTGTGCTTCCTCCAGCCCAGCATTTCTCATGATGTACTCTGCATAGAATTTAAATAAGCAGGATGACAGTATACAGCCTTGACATACTCCTTTCCCGATTTGGAACCAGTCTGTTGTTCCATGTCCATTTCTAACTGTTGCTTCTTGACCTGCATACAGATTTCTCAGGAGACAGGTCTGTTGGTCTGGTATTTCCATCCCATTCAGAAGTTTCCACATTTGCTGTGATCCACACAGTCAAAAGCTTTGGCACAGTCAATAAAGCAGAAATAGATGTTTTTCTGGAACTTTCTTGCTTTTTTGATGATCCAATGGATGTTGGCAATTTGATCACTGGTTCCTCTGCCTTTTCTAAATCCAGCTTGAACATATGGAAATTCACAGTTTACATACCGCTGAAGCCTGGCTTGGAGAAGTTTGAGTACTACTTGCTAGCGTGTGAGATGAGTGCAATTGTGTGGTAGTTTTAGCATTTTTTGGCATTGCCTTTCTTTGGGATTGGAATGAAAACTGACCTTTTCCAGTCCTGTGGCCACTGCTGAGTTTTCCAAATTTGCTGGCATATTGAGTGCAGCACTTTCACAGCATAGTCTTTTAGGATTTGAAATAGCTCAAGTGGAATCCCATCACCTCCACTAGCTTTGTTAGTAGTGATGCTTCCTAAGGCCCACTTGACTTCACACTCCAGGATGTCTGGCTCTAGGTGAGTGGTCACACCATTGCCATTATCTTGGTCATGAAGATCTTTTTTGTACAGTTCTTCTATGTATCCTTGACACCTCTTCTTAATATCTTCTGCTTTTGTTAGGTCCATACCATTTCTTTCCTTTATTGTGCCCATCTTTGCTTGAAAATTTCCCATGGAATCTCTAATTTTCTTGAATAGATCTCTTGTCTTTCCCATTCTGTTGTTTTCCTCTATTTCTTTGCAAGTCTTCCATATTTCTCCTTGCTTTTCTTTATAACTCTGCATTCAAATGGGTATATCTTTCTTTTTCTCCTTTGCCTTTTGCTTCTCTTCTTTTCATAGCTATTTCTAAGGCCTCCTCAGACAACCATTTTGCCTTCAAATAATTCTTTACTCTTATTTCTGCCAAGATAACACTGGCTCATTAGCCAAAGGGTCATATTATGATTAAAAAAAAAAAAAAAAATCAACTTTCTGAACTCCATAACCAGGTTTAATCTTCTTTCTGGTTTCATAATATCCAATACCTTCTTTCCCATATGTCATTTCACTGTGCATGTTTGAGATATCATGTACTTACTGCCCGCAGATGGAACTGTAAATTCAGGATCTTTACTTGATTTTCCTTAATGTGGTTTCCCCAACAGAGAAGTTGATAGGAGACACAGTAACAAAGTAAACGATTGTAAGCAGTATGAAATTGGTTAACACAGAATGGAACCATTTCATAGGAGAGCAGCAATTCTAGTGACAACATTATAAATCCAGCAGAAATGGATTCCTGCTCAAGATTAGAAGAGCAGCAAAGTTTGGGGAGTACCCATATTTCACTGAGGAATGTGTTCTGCCTAAAACTTATGTAATTTCCAAAGGCAAATTATTAATAAAACTCAAACCTCAAAAATCTCAAACCATGCTAAAAGCTCAAAGACACAAAGCCAGATTATCAAATTAAGACTTTGTGAGTGGGTCTTTTGATATAGATCCTCAGGGACAGTATCCATGACCTAAAATGACAACTGATTTTGGAAACCATCCCCACATCATATACAATATGAGATAGTAACTTTGTGCCCTGCAGCTACTGTAAGAAATTCAACTCACTTGGTGGTTTAAAATAACAGCAATTTATTCTTTATCAGCTGCGGATGCTGGAAATCTGAATTAGGGCAGGGCTGTGGTCATTCTGAGGTCTCTCAGGTCTCTCAGGAGAATTTGTTTCTTCCAGCTTTTTGTGACTACTGATACTTCCTGCCTCAGCCTACTTCTCTTTCTGCCTAACTTTCCCTTACTCCATATGTCTCTCGTTCATCTCCCTCTGTCTCTTGTGGGAATACTTGTGATGAGGCAGCATACCCAGACAACCCAAGATAAGCTTCCCCTCTCAAAATCCCTATCTTATTAAAAACCTTGGCCAAAAAAGACAAATATTACTTTTGCCATAAAAAATGATATTCATAATTTGGGAATTAGGATATGGATATATATTGGGGTTGGAGGACACCATTCATCCCACTACATATAGGAAAGGGAGAGCTTCAGTAAACACTCTTATTTTTAAAACATTGGAATGGAAGGCACACGATAGGCATATCAAAAGACCCTCTCACAAAAATTATTGTTTCACAGTAATTCTGAAACTGAGCCTGGCACGTGTTACCAATTTCCCCTGCTCTGAAGGAAGGTAATGAACAATGCTGATATGATCCTTCAGAATAGTTGTTTTAAGCACCTAACACCAACCTTGGACTCTTACTTCTATTTTATTATTCATTCTTATTTGCTTTTATTTTCTTTCCACAAAGAATAGTCTTATGCTTCAGGCTGAGTAGTTTTTCCTCCTTTGGAGGACCTGAGACTCTTTTTCATTTTAAAGTGCCCATGCCTCTTTTAGTCTAAGCTGTTGGTGCTTCTGTCTACACAATTCTCTTAAAAACTCTGTTGATATCTTAATGTCATTCTCTCCATTCGACAGAAGCCATACCAATAAACCTTTCTGAGACAGGGCACTTTGGACTAAGGGTCAGAGCACAGTGTCTCTTGTTGTTTACAATCTTTGCAGTCCTTTCTGGATAGCTAAGTGAGTCCATAATGTAAGACTTTTGTTTTTTAGTAGAATGTTTTATTAAAAAGTCCTTAATCAGTACCAGTAGCTTTACCATGATACTCTGCTGGCATTGCTCCAGATTAGGTTTTTTATTTCATGCTAAGGCCTTTTTTTAGTTTGAAAAACATTTTCCTATTCCTGCTAGCTAAGCTGAGTGTGAGAGAGTTTTGTTCTTCAACATCATAAGCACTAGGTTAGATACATTTTCTATAAGCCACATTAAATGAACATGGTGTTGCAAACACTCCTCCATACATAACATAATCCACCTTATTTTCAGCCTCCATAAACAATATTCTTATTGCCTTTCTAACTTCATTCAACTGTTTCTTCACAGGCAATGCTAAGTTAGGTAACTTAGATTTTTGTATAAGATAAGGTTCATTCAGTGAAGCAGAACCATTAATATGTATTATGGAATAAGGAATTTACTATGAAACCTTATACAAATGTGTCAGAAGCTATACAAATGTGTCAGAAGCTGAGCAGCATGGCGAATCAGAGGAAGAATCACTAAGAAGTCTCCCAAAAGAACAGTGTAAGTAACTAAGTCAGACATTGAAAAGCATTCTAGGAAACCATGTCCATCCCCTTGCTGAAGTGAGAAGGTGAAAGGGGTAGGGGTTGTAGGAAAGCTTGTGTAAATGTGGTGTCACATCTGGAGAGCTACCTCACTTCCAGAACCAGCTAAGTGTCCAGCGAAGAGTTTAGAACTGCTATGGTCATCATATTTGGTTTTAATCATTCTGTATGTGTGATTTCATGCAAATATCAAGTTGGAGAGCTCTAGCAGGCCATTGGAAGTATATGGCTGGGATAAAGTCAGGGCTAAAAATATTGATAAGGAATTCAACATCATAAAATAGGTAACTGAAAGCATTGCTTTTTTTAGAGTATCAATAGTGGGAGTCTGAAGTTGGAAGTGAGGGAGAGCAATACTTAAAAAAAAAAAAGAAAGAAAAGAGATGGAAATTAAGTGGATCAGTGAATTAAAAAGAATTAAGGAAGGATCCCAAATTGAAAAGAAAATGTAGTATAATTCTTCACAGATGACATGTTCTTACTGGTAGAAAATATTGAAAATTCCACAAAAATCTGTTAGAACCAATAAATGAACTCAGGAAAATTGCAGGATATAAAATTAGCACAGAAACTCAGTTGTGTTTTTATACAATAGCAATGAGTAATCTGACGAAGAAATAAAACAGTTCCATTTACAATAACATAAAAAGAATAAAATACTTAGGACTAAACTTAACCAAGGTGGCAAAAGAATTGTGCCCTAAAAACTACAAAACTTTGCTAAAAACAGCTAGAGAAATTAGTAGAAAAATACCCCCTGTTTATGAATTGTGAAACTTAATGATATTAGATATCAATATCACCCAAAGTGTTCAATCTACAGATTCAATACAATTCTTATCAAAATCCCAATGATATTTTTTTTCTGTAAAAATAGAAAAAATCTAAAATTTATAGACAATCTCAAAGGACTTCAAAGAATGAAAACTTTGAAAAAGAAAAACAAAGTCGGAAGTTTCACACTTTCTGATTTCAGGTAATTAAAAGCTGCAGTAATCAAAACAGCATGGTATTGGCATAAAAACAGGTATATAGTCCAGTGAAATAGGATAAAGAGCTCAGAAGTAAACCCTCACATGTGTGGCCCAATGATTTTTGACCAAGATCATTTAATGGGGAAAGGACAGTCTTTTCAACAAATGGCATTGGGAAAACTATATATTCACATGGAAAAAAAAATGAAGTTGGAAATTTACTTTAAACTATATAAAATTACTAGTTCAAATGAGTTGGATACCTAAAAATAAATGCTAAAACTACAAAAGTCTTAGACGAAAACATGGATAGTGGTTTCTTGATATTGGATTTGGTAGTGATTTCTTGCCTGGGACATCAAAAGCACAGGTCATAAAAATGAAAATAATAATAGATGATTTGGTTGCATCAAAATTTAAAACTGTGTACATGAAAGTGATGGCTTATAGTTAATGGTGTCTCTCTGAAGAAGATTCATCTTCAGGACCAAGGACCAGGCATGATCACTAAAGAGCTTTTGTGAAGCAGAGTTTTACTAAAATAAGAAAAGAGACAGAGAAAGCTTCTGACACAGACATCAGAAGGGGATGGAGAGTGCCCCCCTCACTAGTCTTAGCAAGGGAATTACATACTTTTTAAATTGGCTATTACACTAAATCAAAAGAATGTCTCAAGGTTGTAAAGATCTTACTAGACCCACTCCCATAATATACAGTCTAAAATAACAGGATTAGTCAGAAGGTTTTCAAGAAGGAGAAACTGTCCTCAAGCAGGATACACTGTTGTTATATAATCTTTACTAAGGAATGTAAACAAAAAATAATGTTTGTCCTTTCTTCCTCCTTGAGAATTCCAGACCCTTATCTCCTCCTCAGGGACCCTGAACTTCTTATCAACCTGCCTATTAATTGACTCTCTCAAAAGGACACAATCAGCAGACCAAAAGGCTGCCCATAGTCTGGGAGAAAATATTTTCAAATCATATATAATAGGCTAAGAGCTTCCCTGGTGGCTCAGATGGTAAAGCGTCTGCCGCAATGCGGGAGACCTGGGTTTGACCCCTGGGTTTGATCTCCAGGTTGGGAAGATCCCCTGGAGAAGGAAATGGCAACACACTCCAATATTCTTGCCTGGAAAATCCCATGGACGGAGGAGCCTGGTAGGCTACAGTCCATGGGGTTGCAAAGAACCAGACATGACTGAGAGACTTCTCTGTCTAAGAGATTCCCCAGTGGTCCATTGCTTAAGAATCCACCTTGCAATGCAAGGGACAGGGGTTTGATACTTGGTCCTAGAGATCCTACTTGCTCTGGGGCAAGTAAGCCCATGAGCAACAACTACTGAGCCTGGACACTGCAACTACTGAAGCCTGGGCACCTAGAGCCTTTGCTCTGCAACAAGAGAAACCACTGCAATAATGAGCCCGTGAACTGCAATGAAGAGTAGACCACTCTCACCACAATTAGAG
The DNA here is from genome assembly GCF_033118175.1 of Dama dama. NCBI lineage: Eukaryota > Metazoa > Chordata > Mammalia > Artiodactyla > Cervidae > Dama > Dama dama. The sequence continues at coordinate 52,193,505 of NC_083705.1, read as the reverse complement.
AAAGCCCACATGTAACTATAAAGACCCAGCACAGCAAAAATAAATTAATATTTTTTAAAAGAGGTTAATATTAGGATATTTAAAGAACTCCTAAAAAGTTGACAATAAATCTAAACTGCAAAAAAAAAAAAAAAAAAAAAGAAATCCAGTTAAAAAATGATCAAAGGACTTGAAAAGCTATTTTTCCAAGATGTACAAATGTCCAAGAAGCACGTGAGAAGGTGCTCAATATCACTAATTATTAAGGAAATGCAAACTAAAAACACAATGAGAAGTTACGTCATATCCACTAGGATTGCTACTACCATAAAAACAAAAGACAGTAAGTGTTGCTGAGAATGTCTAGAAACTGGACCCACTTTATGCTGCTGGTGGGACTATGAAGTGGTGCAACTGCTATGGAAAATAGAACAGCAGTTTCTCATAAAAGCTGAAAACATCATCTCCACATAATCTAGCAATCCCATTCTGGACATGTTTCCAAAATAGTTGAATGCAGGGACTCAATCCTGTCTACTCATGTTCACAGCAGCATACTTCACAACAGTTAAAAAATAGAAACAACCTGTTGTCCACCAATTGATGAGTGTATAAACTTGTGTTGTGTATACATATTATAAAAAACTGTTGAGCCTTTAAAAGGAAGAAAATTCTGACTCATGGTACAACTTGAATATTCATTGAGAACATGATAGAGTGAAATCACTAAAAGATGAATATTGTATGATTTCAATTATATGATTTAATTTGACTAACTAAATTCTTATAGACAGAAGACTAGTTAGTGGTTGCCAGGGGCTGGGAGAGATTGGAATGGGAAATTGTCACTTAGTGCTCATAGAGTTTCAATTTTTTAAAAGAGAAAGAGTTCTGAAGATTGGTGACATATGTAACTATACCAAACACTACTAAACTGGACACTTAATGGTTAAGATAGTAAATTCTATTTGTATTTTACCATTATTAAAAATAAGGAACACTTCAATAGAAACAGAACAATTAGGAAAGTAATGTTGTGGGAATTAATATTAAATGTGTTATTAAGAAGTTAATAATGAATATAATTTTAAGAATAGTAGAACTGAGGGGTCAACTTCAAATCCTTTTCATTGAAAGATTATATATTTAGCTCTAGATATGCAATCTATGAAAGGCTATTTCTTAGAGGTAATATAATCAGAAGGCTTTCCAGGTGGAACTAGTGGTAAAGAACCTGCTTGCCAACGTAGGAGATGTTAAGAGATGCAGGTTGGATCCCTGGGTGGAAAAGATCTCCTGGAAGAGGGTGTGGCAACCCATTCCAATATTCTTGCCTAAAATATCCCATGGGCAGAGGAGACTGGAGGTCTACGGTCCATAGGGTCACAAAGAGTCAGACACAACTGAAACCACTTAACACTCACTCAATATCATCAGAAGATTGAAAAGAGACCATTATCTTTGTCAGAGTAGTTTCAGTGGTGAACTGAAGAGAGGGAAAAAAAAGTGAAAGTGTCAGTCACTCAGGCTTGTCCGACTCTTTGTGATCCCAGGACTGCAGCCCATTCTCCAGCCAAGAATACTGGAGTGGGCAGTCATTTCCTTCTCCAGGAGATCTTCCCAACCTAGGGACTGAACCTAGGTCTCCCGCATTATAGGCAGAGTCTTTACCACTGAGCCACCAGGGAGCTGTTAATGCTGACGCAGAACATAGGGGGCAGACACCCGATCAGCATATTGCACTGAAGCCCAGAACTCCTGGGCTCAAGTGATCCAAGAGCCTCAGCTTCCCAAGTAGCTGGGATTACAGGTGAGCACCAACTTGATCTATGTCTTGCAAAGCTGAACTTTTTATATCAATCTGGCTCATTTCACTCTGGATGTTACATGCGTGCTTGCATGCTAAGTCGCTTCAGCTGTGTCCCACTCTTTGCTACCCTATGGATTGTAACCTGCCAGGCTCCTCTGTCCACGTGATTCTCTAGGCAGGAATACTGGAGTGGGTTGCCATTTCCTCCTCCAGGGGATCTTCCAGATCCACGTCTTTTACCTCTCCTGCATTGGCAGGCGGGTTCTCACCACTAGTGCCACCTGCGAAGCCTGAAAAGGGAAAGGAAAGATGAAATTGTTTGGAAAATGAATTGGGGATTAGAAATAAATATTGATGTGGAGAAGCCCATGGCACCCCACTCCAGTACTATTGCCTGAAAAATCCCATGGACGGAGGAGTCTGGAGGGCTGCAGTTCATGGGGTCGTGGAGGGTCGGACACGACTGAGTGACGTAACTTTCACTTTCATGCATTGGAGAAGGAAATGGCAACCCACTTCAGTGTTCTTGCCTGAAGAATCCCAGGGATGGGGGAGCCTGGTGGGCTGCCGTCTATGTGGTGGCACAGAGTCGGACACGACTGAAGTGACTTAGCAGCAGCAGCAAGCAGTCTACTATGGATACTCTTAGAATAGAAATACTGCTTAAGGGAATCATAGGTGTAAAATCAAAGGCAAATGTTACTCAGAGCTTGCCTAATTGACTAGGGCTGTGTTTTACAGTTTGTTTTATAGGCTGACAATGAATGCTGCTTAGATAGCACTTTCTCTGGGAAGTAGTTACTGACCTTTCCATTGTCCTTGATCCAGCTAGATCATCCTGATATGTTCTCTCTATTTAATCCATCATAGAACATATTACAGGAATCTATAATTTTTGCTTATTTTTCTCCCTGAAGGCAGAGTTTATGTTCATTGTGCCCAACAAAACACAGACCAAAAGACATAAGCAATGATGCTTTCTAGTTTAAAGAACAATAGGCTTGAGTTAAGAAAGCAGAATGAGACTTCTGGAAATAACCTTCCTTTATAAGAGATTGTCACACTAGAGCAAAGGATGAAGGTGAGAGTGAACTGAAAATGTTAATGAAAAGGTGTACTAAATTATTTACTATACACACAAGGTGATTGTGACAGGAAATAAAATTTGCTGTCAGCTGTGCAAAGATTCTGAGTTCTTTCAAAATCCAGTGAGAGTGCAGTACAATTGAAAGATTTGACTAAAGTTGAAAGTGAAATATTAATAGAAATTCTGATTTATGATTTGGCCATGGAGAGTTCAGCTTAAGTTACAAAAATTTAATGAAATAGATATAAAGGAAACAAAAAACTATAAGCCAAGATCATTATACATGGTATACACAGAGACTTTAAAATCTTCAATAAGGCCACAGAGATTTAAAAATCTACCTCCTAGTTTTCCACAGGTGACTATGCATGTTTAAATAGGTTTAGATGGCAAGATTAAAACCAGTGGAAATATCTGTTACATTTAATGTACCACTTGTTTTTAGGTATATGGCTCTTTTTTCAATCTTTTATGGATCATTTTACATTAACAGATTTAAGTTTATTTGTCCAGGATCAGAAAAAATAGCATATTATATAATTTTTAAACAATGCAATGTGTAGTACACAAGCATTTAAGCAAAGTTAGAGGGAACACAGTCCTAAATAAAACAAGACTATCCTCCCTTCTGACACTAAGTTCAAGTCCAGGACAGAACTCACTGGAATCTGCTTATGGTTCATCTCAAAGAATGGATACAGATTAAAATTAGCTGAGAGGAAAAAAAAACAAAAACACATAGAGCAGTGTTTAGAGAAGTACTAAATGCAGAGCTTCCATAGTCCTCTCTCTGTGGAATCAGGATGTGCTGCTTTGCTGGTATCGAAATGCGACAGTTCCCTAAGGTTTCAGGGAACTAGGGCATTGTGAACCAGGGCAGCCCACCCAGGCGTTCAGCTTCAGTATTCAGTCACTGATGGGGTTCCACTTGTCCCCTGGTTGATCTCAGTCTACATTTCAAGTGATATTTTAGAACCCAAAGCCCTAATCTGAACCACATCATTGGTCTTTCAATCCTGGTCAACATCAGCCTTAATCTGCTGTGGTCAAATGCTCCTGTCAGGCATCGCATTCCAAAGGAGATAATCTCCTGAAGTCAAGGGCAAAAGCCAGATGTCTTTCAGTATAAAATTAAATTCCGTACAATACGAGTACATTTACCAGCGCCACATTTATATTATCAGCTTAAGGATTTGCAATAGTGATTCCTAAGATTTCAGACAATATTGTTTGTGAAGTCTCTTGTCCTTTATATCCCACTGAAATAACGACACCTGCTTAATTTGTTGTTGTTCAGTTGCTAACTCATGTCTGACTCTTTGCCAGGATCTTTGCCATGACTTTGCCATCATGTCTGACAGTACCATGCCAGACTCCTCTGACCTCCTCTATTTCCCGGACTTTGCTAAAATTCATGTCTATCGAGTCAGTGATGCTATCTAACCATCTCATCCTCTGCCACCCTCTTCTTTTGCCTTCAATCTTTTGCAGCATCAGTCTTTTCCAATGATTTGGCTCTTTGCACTAGGTGACCAAAGTATGGGCTTCCCAGTGGCACTAGTGGTAAAGAACCCTCCTGTCAATGCAGGAGACACAGGTTGGATCCTTGGGTGGGGAAGATCCCCTGGAGGAGGGCATGGCAACCCATTCGAGTATTCTTGCCTGGAGAATCCCCATGGACAGAAGAGCCTGGAGGGCTATAGTCCATAGGGTCACAAAGAGTTGGACGTGACTAAAGAGACTTAGCACACACGCACGCAGCCAAAGTATTGGAGCTTCAGCAATAATCCTTTCAATGAATATTCAGGGTTGACTAGGAATATGAAAAAAAATCTTATCTCAAAGGAAAAGATGATACTTGGACACAATTCCAGTTACATGTCAGCTCTAAAATGTGGCTTGTCTTTTCACTATCCTTGATTTATCACAGAGTTAATTAAATTTTGTGTTCTTCTTATATAATCATTTGTGCACCTCCTATGATTAATCTTACACAGTCATTTTCCACAACAATAAGCAAAATTTTATTTAGCTGAGTTTTATTGTATGTATTCTGTGATTTTAGAAAAATGTCAATTTATAGAAATTAAATCTAAATTTATTTTTTATTGATAAATCTTATGTTTATTTAGTATAGGCCTTGCCACTGTGGAATATTTTTCTATTAGAAACCTTGACAAATGTGTTGTAACCATAGAAATGATTTGTGAGACAGCAGGAATAGCCAAAATAGATTAAATTAATGTGTTAGGTTTAGTGTTCACACAGCCTGTTTTACTTTAATTGATTACTCTATGGCCAAACTTAAATTACTAATATCAGTGCTGATAGAAGAAAATGAATATTTAATAAAACACCCTTTGTATCATAGTAGCAGATTAATCTAAGTGAAAAAGCCATCATTTGTAATAAGCTTTTAAGGCTACTGTGATATCTTGAATACATGCAAGGTTAAAGAGCTTATAAATACAAAGAGCAAGATAAGTTGGGATAATTTAACACAAAGTCTTTGCAATTAACTTTGAATTATGATACATTTGGACTTAAAAATTAAGTAATACACTTACACTGAGAAGACATGGCAATACATTTTTTCTAGTTTTGAAATTGCAACAGATTCATTTATCAATAAAATTATATCAATAGAAAAAACATAAAGAGCAAATGGTAAATAATTAATTTAGCATTAACTAACTCTTAGAGTTGTCAATGCTTACATGTAGATAATCTTAATACAAATAATTCATAGAAAATGTGCATTTAGTCCCCCAGCACCCATCATCATCATCAACATAACAAAATTTTTGAAATAAAACTCACGTTAATAGCAATAAGAAATACCATGTTACTAAAATTTAATACCATGTTACTAAAACAATTATATAACTAAGAAAAAACTTTGTAAGATAATATTGAGGGTAAAATCAGAATAAAATTATAAATAAGTAAAAAAATTAAATTGTATGCATTTTAAATATATCCTTTTATCCCAAACATAATTTGACTTTTAAATCATTTAAATTCCTTAATTTGGCGATGTGCTTCAAAAAAAAAATCCTGTATACACTATTAAATCAAAAATATATAACACCTTAGAGGTTTATTTTGACTGTTGAACTTCAATAATGTCTTTGGCTCCATAGATTTTACTCCATTGTATGTTAAAATTGAGAATCATTGATTGCAAAAGCAATTAAATCCCATTTTTCCCTCATATTTCTCTTGAAGTGGCTGAGGTGGGAGATGGAAACATTACCACTGAAAAAGGAGTTACAGGAAGAGTCAGCTTTATGGGAAAATACTCAGTGCAGTCAGTCACGTCCCAGAAAAAAGGACTAAACCCTTGATGTAATGAATGCTCTATTGCTACTGTCTTGAAATTCTGAGGAATTTTTGAATAAAGAGCACTGCATTTTTATTTTTCACTGACTATGCATAGTCATAAATAGAATCAAACCTGTTGGTGATATCAATGTAGAAAATCCTTTCTCTGGGTCAAAGAGAGACTGATTGGGCATAGCTGCCAGCTATGTACTTAGGTGAATATTTGGAGACACCATATATAAAGCAGATAAACAACAAGGATTTACTGTATAGTGGAGGGAGCCATATTCAATATCTTATAATCTATAATGGAAAAGAATTTTAAAAGAATATACATATTCATTTATTCATGTAAATATATAACTGAATCACTTTGCCATACACCTGAAACTAACACAGTCTCATGAATCAAATATACTTCACTTAAGCAAAGAACACTTGGAGAGAAAATGACTATTCTCTGAAACTTGGGATAAGTTTATGACCTTGGTTTCATTCCTTTCCAGTACAGCCTGAATGTGCCAGAGAGATTTGGGCTGGCACAAGGGTGAAGAGATCTTTCTTTACTTAATAAAAGAAAACAAATAAATAACAATAATAACCAAAAAAAAAAGGATGGGCAGTAGCAGTATTAAAATGGAAAAATTCACGACCCACAATTATCTCACCTCTCAAAATGATTTCAAGAAAGTTTATAGACAATTAAAAAATGATATGGATTTTGAAGAACATAACTAACAAGTCTGAGTTAATAGATTTATACTGAAATTTAAAATTAAGCTAGATAAACATGTAAAGAGCTCCCAAATGTCTTAAAAATATTCAAAATTCATGTTCTCAAAGCAATAGATAACCTTTAATCAATCATTGAAAGTAGATAAAGACCACAGTTTCTTGCCTCAGTGCAATAACTTGAGAAATTAATAAGCTTAATAATACAATAACCAGTAGGAAATTATAGTACAGAACTCATATAAATAGCTCTAATTATTCTGAAAGGAAAACAATATTGCGATGCCTATTTAGAAATTAAGGACTTGCAGAACCAAACATAACAAGGTATGTAAAATATACTGAACCTTTATATGAAAAGAACGTGAGAAGCTATAAATTCTTTCATTATTAGGGAGAGAGCTACAGTCCATAGAGTTGAAACGAGCGGGACATAACTGAGTGACTACGCACAGCACAGCACAGTGCCCACGTGCAGTGATTTTTAGAGCCCAAGAAAATAAAGTCTGTCACTGTTTCCATTGTTTCCCTATCTATTTGCCATGAAGTGATGGAACCGGATGATCTTTGTTTTTTGAATGTTGAGTTTTAAGCCAGCTTTTTCACTCCACTTCTTCACCCTCATCAAGAAACTCGTTCCTCCTTGCTTTCTGCCATTAAAGTGGTATCATCTGCTGGTACCATCTGAGGTTGATAGTATCATCTGATGTTGTTGATATTTTTCCCAGTAATCTTGATTCCAGCTTGTAACACATCCAGCCTGGCATTTTTGTATGATGTACTCTGAATATAAGTTAAATAAACCGAGTGACAATATACAGTCTTTTCATATTCCTTGTCATATTACATGTTTTAATGAATGACAAAATAAATTTAAGAAAACATGAAATCAAACTGCATTGGACTGTTTTAGTATACGTACATGGAAAGGGATTTTATTCTTTTTATCTTAATCTCACTCTTTGGGGACAAAAGCTATTGTTCAGCAAATGTTATTTTAAGCTATGAAAAACACTTTAACCACTCTTTCTGTCCCTGGATGTTTGTTTGTTTGTGTTTTGGCAGGTGGGAGAGGGAAGTACTTTGGAAGCAGATATACATGGATTCAATGAGAGACAGCAATCCTGGAATTATAACAAGGCACATGTCCATGGAGGCCAGAAAGTAGAATTTATGGAGAAGGACACACAGCAGCTTTATTCTATTCGAGAAGTCACCACCAGGCCCTCTGCCAGGATCACAGCTGCCATGCTGGAACTTCCAGGGTAATTACTGCTGTCACCATAGTGATGACCCAACAATATAAAACACTCCCAATTCTTGAGCCAAAAGACCCACTTTGAAAGGCCATATGGAAAGGTGAATGTGCAGTTGGTTAAGCTTGAGTCACATGTCTGGCCATAAGCCCCAGTGAAGGAACTGCCCTCTTCCACTTCTGTATGAGGCTCTAAGGTGAGGAATGTATTAATATAATGGGAACTGGAATCTTCATGTGTCAACATCACAAGCATGGTCATAGAGGAAGGAGGCCAGCAGGTGATTCTAGCAGCACATATATGCACAGACAAAAACACTCACATTTAAAATACATGATTTTATGTTTGTTTTTCTTGCTTTTCCTGAGATTTACAAGACTAGAAACTATCTCACAGTTTTCATCACCTGTTACCTAAATTACTTTTTCTTGAATTTATCATGCATTTGATATAAGCATGTTGACAGAATTGATGCATATTTTAATGAGCTAATGAATAATCAAAAGTATGTTTCTCTACCAAACAAGCAAGACACAATAATTAGAGACATCACAATGTAATAAAATATACAGTTTAATGCATATCTTTTTTTTTTATAATGTGTAACTAATGAGAACAATTTATAGTTTGTCTTGACTGTCATCAAAAGTAAAAGAAAAATCTATTCACAAAGCATGCAAAGCATGTTAATATATTGCTCAGGTGTTGTTGACATCATGAACAATTTCCTGCAAAATGGAGAATGACAAATTGCAAATAACATGACCTGTGAAACACACTATCATTTATGGCAAACCTTCCTTCAAGGATTTTATATAGTAGGATAAATAGGCTGTCAAGAAAAGAAAGAAGTGGCTTATAAAATTGACATCTAGTTGAATGGCAGGTTTTTGTATGAACATTTTTTTAATAAGAATGCTGTTATATATAAATTTTTAATGATCATGGGTACTAACTCTAAATCCTTGCAGAGAAAAAAGCATGCAGAAAAGAATATCTGCTTTGAAAATGTGGTTAGTTCCTATCTCTCTTCATATTGTAAATATATATGAGCTTGAACTTGCACACAGACTGGATTTGAAAGGAAAAGTTTAAAAGCATTATTCTGTTTCTTACAATCACATGAAGAGATAATTTTTTTTATTGTTATTGAGAGTGGAAGATGCATGAATGGATTATTTCTAAATACCCTTTTAAATAATTTTTGATACATTTTTTTCAATATTCAGAATTCCACACTCAGTCAGGAAAAAAAAAATGATAAACCCATGTGGAAAAATAAAATAGAACAGGGAAAATATAGAAGCCATGATTTCATATCTTTTAGTGACATTGTATAGACAGTGTGTATAAGCAAATAACATGTAATGCTTTGCACTAGTATGTAGCTCTAGCAGTGTTTTGGTCCAAGAATTATCCTTGTTTTATAGTTGTTTTTGTTCAGTTGCTCAATCCTGTCTGACTCTTTGCAATCCCATGAACTACAGCATGCCAGGCTTCCCTGTCCTTTGCTAGCTCTCAGAGTTTGCTCAAACTCATGTCAATTGAGTCGATGATGCCATCCAACCATCTCATCCTTGGTTGTCCCCTTCTCCTGCTGCCTTTGATCTTTCCCAGCATCAGGGTCTTTTCTAATGAGTCAGTTTTAGTCACCAGGTGGCCAAAGTATTGGAGCTTCAGCTTCAGCATCAGTCCTTCCAATGAATTTTTAGGGTTGATTTCCTTTAGGATTGACTGGTTTGATCTCCTTGCAGTCCAAGGGATGCTCAAGAGTCTTCTCCAGAAACACAGTTCAAAAGCATCAATTCTTCCGTGCTCAGCCTTCTTTATGGTCCAACTCAACTCTGTCCATGACTACTGGGAAAACCATAAGTTTGTCAGCAAAGTAAAGTCTTTTTGTTGTTGTTTTTTAATATGCTATCTAGATTTGCCATAGTTTTCCTTCCAAGAAGCAGATGTCTTCTAATTTCATGATTGCAGTCACCATCAACAATGATTTTGGAGCCCAAGAAGAGAAAACCTATCACTGGTTCCACTTTTTCCCTTTCTATTTGCCGTGTAGTGATGGGACAGGATGCCATGATCTTAGTTTTTTGAATGTTGAGTTTTAAGCCTTATTTTTCACTCTTCTGTTTCACCTTCATCAAGAGGCTCTTTAGGTACTCTTCCCTGTCTGCCGTTAGAGTAGTATCATCTGCATATCTGAGATTATTAATATTTCTTTCAGTAATCTTGAGTCCAGCTTGTGATTCATCCAACCTGGTATTTTGCATGGTGTACTCTACATAGAAGTTAAATAAGCAGTGTGACAATATTCAGCCTTGATGTACCCCTTTCTCAATTTTGTACCAATCTGATGCTCCATGTCCAGTTCTAATTCTTACTTCTTATGTGCATAGAGGTTTCTCAGGATCCAGATTATTTGGTCTGGAATTTCCATCTCTTTAAGAATTTTCCAGCTTGTGTAACCCACACTGTAAAAGGCTTTAGAGTAATCAATGAAGCAGAATTTTTCTGGAATTCTCTTGTTTTGTAGACATCCATGACTTATTTACATTTGAATTCTGCTTTAGGGAATTTACACTGAAACTCTTTAAATTACTTTGAAGATTAATCAAGTTAATTCATTGTGTTAACCATCCACAGAAAAGATTTCACAAATGAAGCAGGGGGGTTCATTTTGTTTATTTTACTAATGCAAAAGAATACACAGACTAATTTTGAAATTTTCAGTCACAAGAAAAATTGTTTCTTTAGGAACTCACTTGACCTCCTCTTTCGTTTTGATTACTTGAAATGATATAGATTCACAAACATATTTTCAACCATCAATCTGATCTTTTGTAAGACTTGTTTAAATATACATTAAAATGTAATGTTGTGAAGAGGCAGTTTTGGCCCCGTGCAGAGCAGTGGAATTGGCTGCTTGGTAGACTCAGGGATTAGAAACATGATTCCCACTCATGCTGGATGGAAAACATTGCAGGCAGGAGGAGAAGGGGATGACAGAGGACGAGATGGTTGGATGGCATCACCGACTCAATAGAAATGAGTCTGAGCAAGCTCTGGGAGATGGTGAGGGACAGGGAAGTATAGTGTGTTGCATTCCGTGGGGTCAAAAAGAGTCAGTCACGATTCAGAGACTGAACAACAACAAGACTTAGAGATGAGCTATGGGAAAATCACACTCCTCTCTTTCCTTCAGTCAGTAACTCTTCTTGCCTATTCACTGGATAGCAGTGCCTGTGTGCCAGCTATTGTACTATACTATTGCAATTTCAAGGGACTGTCCTGTAGGATTAAAAATATTTTCTTTATTTTTGTATTTATTTTTACACATTATTTGTGTTGAAAATATTACAAACCTATTACAGTGCAGTACTATATAGTCAGTTCTGTTAGTTGGTTACCTAGGTTAGCTTAGTTGGACTTAACAAATTGGATTTGTGAATATGCTTTCAGAATGGAACTCATTTGTACTTAAGGGGCTTACTGTAATACCAGACAGAAAGCAGCCACTACTTTTAGTGGCTTGGTTTATATTTCAGTTCAGTTCAATTCAGTCACTCAGTCATGTCTGACTCTTTGCGACCCCATGGACTGCAGCATGCCAGACCTCCCTGTCCATCATCAATTCCTGGAGTTGATTCAAACTCATGTCCATTGAGTCAGTGATGCCATCCAGCCATCTCATCCTCTGTCAGCCCCTTCTCCTCCTGCCCCCAATCCTCCCAGCATCAGGGTCTTTTTCAGTGAGTCAACTCTTCTCATGAGGTGGCCAAAGTATTGGAGTTTCAGCTTCAACATCAGTCCTTCCAGTGAACACCCAGGACTGATCTCCTTTAGGATGGACTGGTTGGATCTCTTTTCAGTTCAAGGGACTCTCAAGAGTCTTCTCCAACACCACAGTCCAAAAGCACCAACTCTTCCACTCTCAGCTGTCTTTATTGTCCAACTCTTATATCCATACGTGACTACTGGAAAAACCATAGTTTTGACTAGACAGATTTTGTTGGCAAAGTGATGTCTCTGCTTTTTCATATGCTGTCTAGTTTGGTCATAGTTTTCTTCCAAGGAGCAAGCATCTTTTAATTTTATGGTTGCAGTCACCATCCACAGTGATTTTGTAGCCCAAGAAAATAAAATCTGTCACAGTCCATTGTTTCCCCAGTTATTTGGCATGGATTCCATGATCTTGGTTTTTTGAATGTTGACTTTTAAGCCAACTTGCTCACTCTCCTCTTTCACGTTCAACAGGAAGCTCTTTAGTTCTTCTTCACTTTCTGCCATTAGAGTAGTATCGTCTGCATATCTGAGGTTATTGATATTTCTCCTGGAAATCTTGATTTCAGCTTTTGCTTCATCCAGCCCGGCATTTCACAAGATGTGCTCTGCATAGAAATTAAATAAGCAGGATGACAATATATATCTTTGATGTACTCCTTTCCCAATTTGGAACCAGTCTGTTGTTCCGTGTCCATTTATAACTGTTGCTTTTTGACCTTCGTGCCGATTTCTTAGGAAGCAGGTATGATGGTCTGGTATTCCAATCTCTTTAAGAATTTTCCACAGTATGTTGTGATCCACACAGTCAAAGGCTTTGACATAGTCAATAAAGCAGAAGTAGATGTTTTTCTAGAACTCTTGTGCTTTTTCGATGATCCAATGGATGTTGGCAATTTTCACTCTGGTTCCTCTGCCTTTTTTAAATCCAGCTTGAATATCTGGAAGTTGTCAGTTCAAGTATTATCAAAGACTGGCTTGGAGAATTTTGAGCATAACTTTGGGCTAGCATGTGAGATGAGTGCAATAGTGCAGTAGTTTGAACATTTGTTGACATTGCCTTTCTTTTCGATTGGAATAAAAACTGATATTTTCCAGTCCTGTGGCCACTGCTGAGTTTTCCAAATTTGCTGGTATATTGAATGCAGCACTTTCACAACATTATTTTTTAGGATTAGGGATAGCTCAACTGGAATTCCATCACCTCCATTAGCTTTGTTTGTAGTGATGCTTCCTAAGGCCCACTTGACTTTACATTCCAGGATGTCTGGCTATACGGGAGTGATCACACCATCATGGTTATCTGGGTCATGAAGATCTTTTTTGTATAGTTCTTCTGTGTATTCTTGCCACTTCTTCTTAATATCTTCTGCTTCTGATAGGTCCATACCATTTCTGTCCTTTATTGAGCCCATCTTTGCATGAGATTCCCTTGGTGTCTCTAATTTTCTTGAAGAGATCTCTAGTCTTTCCCATTCCATTGTTTTCCTCTATTTCTTTGTATGAATCACTGAGGAAGGCTGTCTTATCTCTTAAGTGTTGATATCAGTGCAAGAATTCCTCCCTCACTCTCATGTCTCAAACACAGCTCCCCATCTTGACTTGAGGCTGAAATACTCCTGGAGGTGTGTGACTCTAGCAGAGAAGTTGATTGAGGTGCCACAGGAGGATGTCTGCTGGCAGAGGACTGCCTCCTGTTTGTAGAGAAAACTCATGGGGAGCTACATTTACAGTGGGTGGGTGGGTGCTGGCCACACAGGGAAGTGGCTGGGACACCCACTGGGATGCTGATTAACTGAGGGCCCACAGAACTTGCTGAGAAACTGCCTGCAGGATGCGCTGAGTCTCACTCTAGCTTTATTATATAAAATCTTATTTTTGATTACAAATGTAAAATGAGGTCAGTACTGGGAAAAAGAATATGGAATCAGAAAAGGGTAAAATAGGAAAAACCAAAGCTCTCAAAAGCATTTAAAGAAACTTTTATAGAGCATGTATATCCTACACATAAATTGTATATTAGTAAATGTACAAAAGTTGTAATTTAGATGATGATAACACAATATGCATTAGACTAAGTCCCTAGGACATCAAGGAGATCAGACCCTTCAATTCTAAAGGAAATCAACCCTAAATATTCATTGGAAGGACTGATGTTGAAGCTCCAATACTTGGGACTCATTGAAAAAGATTCTGATATTGGGAAAGATTGAGGAGGAGGGAAAGGAGGAGAAGGGGGCAAAAGTGGACAAGATGGTTGGATGACAACATCCACTCAACTAATATGAATTTGAGTAAACTCTGGGAGTTAGTGAAGGACAGGGGTGCCTGGCATGCTGCAGTCCATAGGGTCTCAAAGAATCAGGCATGATTTAGCAACTGAAAAAAATAGGGTGATATTCATTAATATATATCACTCCATTTTTCTATTTAATAGGGTAATCTTGACTATGCTTGGCTATCTGATTTTTCATGTAAATGTTATACTCAACTTGTCAGTTTTCACACAGAACACACAAACACAATCAGACTTTGAATCTTCTGTAACTTTTGGTAATTTAACATTAAAACAGAGCTTACTAGTTGGCTCAGTGATAAAAGAAATACCCTGCCAAGCAGGAGGTGCAGATTTGATCCCTGAGTCAGGAAGATCCCCTGGAGAAGGAAATGGCAACCCACTCCAGCATTCTTGCCTAGGAAATTTCATGGACAGAGGAGCCTGGTGGGCTATATTTCATGAGGTCACAAAAAAGTAGGACACAACTCAGTAACTAAACAACATTAAAATAAATAAATTGATGGCCTTTATTTTTTTATACACTGTATATGGATCATTTTAATACCATAGAATAATATACCTTGTGATATAAAAAATTACTACTTCTTAGTTTTGAAATTCTGTTTTCAGGTTTTCATTTTCAGGAACTGTGATAAACAGTTGTATCTATAAAAGTAACTGTTATGAATTATTTTTAAGGTTTTTTTCACCCAGGGATGGAACCAGCATCTCCTATCTGCATCTCTGGCACTGGCAGCAGACTCTTTACCACTTGAGCAACATGGGAAGCCACTATAAATTTGAACTGAGAGGCAAAACGCATTCATTATCAAAATTCATAGAAAATTACTGTCATGTGTATCATTTGAAAATATTTTCCATTTTAACGATCAGTATATGTGAGTATACCACAGTCTATCTCTAAGAAAGTACACTATTGCATTAATTTTTCCTTTTTGCTGTTTCAAAACATCCTGTAAGTAATAGAATCTTTAGACTGATTGGAAAAGATATTGCAGCTGTGTATGTGTGTGCTGTGTTTGTGAGAGCAAGAGAATAAAAGACAGAGGTATACTAAGGACTGTAAAGTGAGCATGACTTTACCTCATTTTTAAATTTTAGTTACATGAAGAATCAAAATACTAATTATTTTCCAAAAAATTGAATGATTTTGTAAATGACACAAATTACAATTTCATAAACTTAATCTGATTTGCTATTTTTATTGTTTTCAAATTACTTATATAATTCATGCAGAGCTAATCTGCAATTTTTTTTCAGAACTTCATCAACTAGATTATTTCATAGCAACTAATAGTAATGCAATAATTCAAGGAACTTTTTTTTTTTGAAAGCACAAATCTGAGTATGCTAAAACAGTTTCAAATTTTATTTTCCTTGGATGAAATCTTCTTTTATAGTGCAAATGTATTTTAATTAGAAATCTGCACTTAAAAATCAAATGAAAGGAAAACTAATTTTTTTTTACTTTTATATGCCAGAGGGTAAATAATATTAATGTTAAATACATGTCTTTTAAGAAAAGAATAAAATAGACTGTGATACGTCTTTGTGTAAGCACAAAGTTCCAACACTCTGCAATTGTCCTTTGAATGAAATTTGAATCACATTTTCTTTATTCTAGAATCAAATCTGAGCATTTCAAGAGGTAAACAGTGATTCTTTGATGCTTCACTTCAAAGCATTCAGAGGAAATTAATAAAATTAATCCATCCTTCTTTCTACTGGCCAAAAAAAAAAAAAATTCATTGCTTTAGACTCAGGGCATCTCACAAGACCCTAATGAGTAACTGAGAAGGGAAAAAAAGTACTAAATGGTGGTATTAGGGAGGAGATTGTAAACTACTCATATTATTTTTTTATGCCAGATTGAGAACATAAATGAGGAAGCAGTCCCCAGGTGGCTGGAAACATTTCAAAGTGCATGGCCCACCTAAAGATGTTAGCTGCTACCCAGCAACCATGGATGGCTGCCATGGCATTGCCATGGAATTTAGAACCAGGTTTGGCAGATATTTCAGTGTTGGTGAAAAAGACAGAAATTCATATTTTAAAGTGAAATCTCTAAATTTTTGAATGTTGCTGTTAACAACAACACAAAAAATATCTTGTGAGCTGAAACAAGTAAGTGAGGACTTTTCTCCTTACTAAATGAACAAAAACAACAAAAAAAACATTACATACTGGACCTTGGACTTGCCAACCCCAATTTTATTCAAATCTCAAAGGGTCAGACACAACTGAGTGTTTGAACAACAAATTTTCTTCAAAGTCTTTGAAAGCTTTTTAAAATTATTTAAGTGACAATTATTTGTAATCTCAGTTTTGCCTTGGGGAGCATCAAAAGAAAAAGTTATTTCCTGCCAAAAGCCATTGGTAGAAAAGCAAGAAACTTTAATCCTACTGTGGTTGTTCAGTCCCTCAGTCGTGTCCAACTCTTTGCAGCCCCATGGACTGCAGCATGCCAGGCTTCCCTGTCCTTCACTATCTCTAGGGGTTTGTTTAAACTCATTTCTATTGATTTGGTGATGTCATCCAACCATCTTGTATTCTGTTGTACCCTTCTCCTCCTGCCCTCAATCTTTCCCATCATCAGGGTATTTTCTAATGAGTTGACCCTTTGCCTCAGTTGGCCAAAGTATTTGAGCTTCAGCTTCAGGATCAGTCCCTTCAATGAATATTCAGGACTGATTTCCTTTAGGAGTGACTGATTTGATCTTGCAGTCCAAGGGGGTCTTGAGAGTCTTCTTCAACACCACAGTTCAAAAACATCCAATTCTTCATTGCTCAGCTTTCTTTATCATCCAACTCCCTCATCCATACATGACTATCGGAAAAACCAAAGCTTTGACTATATGAACATTTGTGGGCAAAGTAATGCCTCTGCTTTTGATATGCTGTCTAGGTTGATCATAATTTTTCTTCCAAGGAGAAAAAGTCTTTTAATTTCATGGCTCCTGTGACCCTCTTCAGTGATTTTGGAGCTCAAGAAAATAAAGTCTGTCACTGTTTTGATTGTTTCCCCATCTATTTGCCATGAAGTGATGGGGCTGGATGCCATGATCTTTGTTTTTGTGAATGTTGCGTTTTAAGCCAGTTTTTTCACTCTTCTCTTTCACCTTCATGAAAATGATCCTTAGTTCCTCTTCCCTTTCTCCCATGGTGCTATTTGCATATCTAAGGTTATTGATATTTCTCCCAGCAATCTTGATTCCAATTTGTGCTTCATCCAGCCCTATACCTAATATGCTGGTTTACATATCTCCCAACAATAAAATATTGTTTCTCAGCTGATAAGGAAAGAGAGTATTTAAAAGATTATATTTTAACAACAGTAGTACAGGTATTCTTTGAAACAAAGGAAGATTGTTTTCAATACATTTTTTGGCCTAAAATAGGTGATCTTTTTTTCCATATCTCTTCAAAATCTAAAGTAATTCTCATGTGTTTTCAGAATTGTAGCTTCAGTCACAGTTAAATTATATCAGCTCTATATCCAGACTCTTAGATACTGAATCTACTTTCAGTGTTGCTAGCTATTCCACCCTATGTGTCTTACCCAAACATCTTGAGTCCCAGGTTCCTCTAGAAAGTAATGGTCATTTGAGAACCAAGTTTTTAGGCTCATTATGATAATTTCAAAAGGAAATCTTTAAAGCTACCAGCATGACAACTGAAAAAAACAGAAAGTGTTCTTTATGTTTCAGTTATTATTATGTCCTTCGAAGTCATTCTTTTTTTCTGGTTTACATGGAATTATTGCTGAAGATGTCAGAAGATATATTTTTCTACCAGTTGAAATATCACACATTTGTACCAGTCATCTTCTTGGAGGGAAATAGAATTCTTATTCACTTTTGCACATATTTAATGTATTTTTGAGATTACCTTTTCTCTGGTCTTTTTAAAATTTTAAGTGTCTTTGGCAATTATGTGGTTACTAGACACACATGGACATGGGAACTAAGAGAGATTGAGTAATTTGCCAGGGACCAGTAAATAAAGGCAATGGCACCCCACTCCAGTACTCTTGCCTGGAAAATCCAATGGATGGAGGAGCCTGGTAGGCTGCAGTCCATGGGTTCGCTAAGAGTCAGACATGACTGAACGACTTCACTTTCACTTTTCACTTTCATGCATTGGAGAAGGAAATGGCAACCCACTCCAGTGTTCTTGCCTGGAGAATCCCAGGGACGGGGGAGCCTGGTGGGCTACCATCTATGGGGTCACACAGAGTCGGACACGACTGAAGCGACTTAGCAGCAGCAGGAGCAGTAAATAAATAAATAAACAAATATATAAGAAATGGCAGAAGTAGGGCTAAAATTTTGTTTTCCTCTCATTATTTATTTCTACCTAAATACATTTCAGTTGAGATTATGCATATTTAAAAATTAAATGCCTTAATTCATAGATTTTTCTCCATTAAATCGGAAAGAAAAGGCTACATTAACAAGAGAAAACCAGTTTTTTATAGGGAAATTTTGTCGGTTAAGCTGCAGTGCGCCAAATATCTGAGTACCTGTCAACCAATTCTACATGACTGACATAGTTTGCACTCATATAAAGATATTTCTGCCATTTGAGATCTAGTTTTACATATTGACAGTTTAATATAAATGATCAATAGAAAATCGTCTTCCATGGGCATTGTGAATAAAAGTCAACAAATTTATTTGGTTTCCTCGAAAAAAAATAGTTCTTAAATGTCACATTTGCACAGAATTAAAAATTTTAAGCAAATACTTGTGAGGTGCATGTCTTTGCCATTGTTGATTGAATATATTACCTCATCTCTTTCTAATGAAGAAAAGAGTAGTTACCAACTTTCTATGAATGAAAGGAAGTTCTCTGACCACATGAGATGTCATTTCAAAATAGATTTCCTTTGGAAGGATATTTTGCTAAAATAATATGAGATTTATCTTTACTGCCCACTAAAGAAATAAGGAGAATACAGTGCCATGGAAATGGTTATTTTAATGTTGTATTCAAAGGAATGAAAGTTAAATATAGAACTTTGAATTGCTTTTCTTCTCTCCTCACTAGTAGTATATGTACATATTCTGGCGATTGGGAATTTCAACTTCACACAATATATCCAGCTAATAAGATTACAGAAACATTGTGCTTCCATCATTTCCTTATCAGTGACAGTCAGTCCATTAAAAGCTCTAGCCCCAAGAAGTGAATTTCAGTTTTAAACTTCTGCATTCTGAAAATGGTCTTCCCAAGACCATTAATAGATAAGATAGATGCCACATTTGGTGACAGTTTAAGACACTTACCCTTCTAGAACGGTTCTGAAACCAAAAACAGACCTATTATCTTCTTTGACAAAAGACATTTTATAGTGCTATTTAGTGAATTGCAAAATTCTGAAGGAAGTTTTACTTTTATTTACCTGTGTTTTTGTTTCCTTGCACAAGACAGTAAAATATGTTCAATACCCATATGTGCTCTACATTTTAATTGCATCCTTTCAGAAAAATTGAATAGGTCTACTAGAAACAATTTTCCTTTCCGGAGTGACACTATTTGTCCTTCTGAGAAGAAAGATGACAATTTATTCCTGGATCCTTAATAGTTTTGGTTGCAATAAGTTCATCAGGTTCACAATTGAATGTCAGGGTTGTAAAATAATCAAAACAGCCTTTTTAAACTTAGTGTGGAGAAACTGAACAAACTCAAGCACAAAGGGGTGAGCTCACCTCCTGACAAGGAAGGAGAAAGAAATTCCTGCCCAGGCTGATGTTCCCAGGAAACAACCACGATTGTGAGGCATGACATCCAGGGGGAATTAAAGTCTTACTATTTGAGGTAATTTTTAAAATTGTAAATGTTATAAGGTTTCTTTCTGTGAATGTACTCAGAACATGTCAGAAAAAGAACAGAATTCAACTTTAAGACTCAGTCTCAGAGGTTTCAGAGAAGAGGAAGGAAAATCACCTGAAGCAAGTGGGCTTTTGAGAAGATTGGCATCTAGGCCACTGCTCTAGCTGTTCCTCAGGAGAACTGGAAATACGGTTACAAATCTAGGTGTCTGCTAGTCGATTTGCTAGTGCTTTTGAAATATAAAACTAAGGAAATGAACAATGGAAATGTAAAATCATTTGGTGATACAAAAAGTGCAGAAATAAATACGCCTCAAAATGGAGATACAGATACTGGTCTATAGTACACAGGAAATAAGATCCACAGGGTAGAGTGACAAATACATGGTGTACTGAAGAGATGTTGTCCTGTGTTGTCCTGTCAGATACCGAAATTAAAATCTGTTTACAAAATGCAGCAAAAGGGGTTGATCCCCTTTGGAAAATTTTATGTACATCAGTTCAGTTAAGTTCAGTCACTCAGTGGTGTCTGACTTTTTGCAACCCCATGAATTGCAGCATACCAGGCCTCCCTGTCCATCACCAACTCCCAGAGATTACTCAAACTCATGTCCATCAAGTCGGTGATGCCATCCAATCATCTCATCCTCTGTCGTCCCCTTCTCCTCCTGCCCCCAATCCCTCCCAGCATCAGGGTCTTTTCCAATGAGTCAACACAAATACAGTGCTTAGCAACATACTGTAAAGAATATGAATATTACAGTGTCTATAATTGTCATTTTTATAGAATGTGGTGAAATCATTAGTCATTGAATTAGTATAGCTAGGTTTTGATGGCTAAGAACACTCTCCCAATAGTCGTCTTGATTTTTTCCACTGAAATAGGATTGGAATTTCAGTTTTCCAATGAAGAAATATGTTAATCAAACCAACTTGGCATAATTAGCCACTTCTCAATTTAATATCTCTCCCCACCGACGTTCATACATTTTACATATACTCTGATTTCATTGGATTATTCTTTATTTTGGACTTGACATTCTATTCCAATACAAAAATTTAAAAATATATATATATAGTACATTATTGTAGTTGCTATATCAAATACATCAATTTAACTTCTTTTCACATTTATAATAATAAATCTGTTAATTTCCAGAACATTTTGGAATGTAGGTAGGTTGAGATATGTGTTCTTGTCATGTTTAGATATGTCTGTTGCTATTTATATTTTCTTTGAATTTCAATAAACATTGAACTGAACTTATCAAGTATAAGATATATTTTCTCTTATGGGTTAATAGCTATTTATTAGTATTCTTGCCTGGAGAATCCCAGGGATGGGGTCGCACAGAGTTGGACACAACTGAAGTGACTTAGCAGTAGCAGTAGCAGTGATACTTGAGATTTGTTTTATAAAATAATGCTATTCAATCTGTGGTTTGACACAATGTGAAGACATCTGACAAGATTTTATACAAATTTTGCTTTTTTTCCTTCTCCCCACTTTATTTCATATTCACACCACAATAATTAATTTTTAAATTCAAAACTTAAACCATACAGTTTTCCTTACAAAGCGGCATGGGCAGACTAAAACTGTCAGAGAATGACAGATAAGGTTGGGAATCAGTGAACAGTCTTGTTGGGCTCTTGAGGTTGCTGGCAGTTTGGAAGTGCAGCTGATAGGCCATCAGATAGACCTTGAAACTGCAGAGTTTGGACATAAACTGGTTGAGCCAGCATTTGGGATGCACCATGAAGAGCATGCAGATGACACCACCCTTATGGCAGAAAGTGAAGAAGAACTAAAGGGCCTCTTGATGAAAGTGAAAGAAGAGAGTGAAAAAGTTGGCTTAAAGCTCAACATTCAGAAAACTAAGATCATGGCATCTGGTCCCATCACTTCATGGCAAATAGATGGGGAAACAGTGGAAACAGTGGCTGACTTTATTCTTCTGGGCTCCAAAATCACTGCAGATGGTGATTGCAGCCATGAAATTAAAAGACGCTTACTTCTTGGAAGGAAAGTTATGACCAACCTAGACAGCATATTAAAAAGCAGAGACATTACTTTGTCAACAAAGGTCCATCTAGTCAAGGCTATGGTTTTTCCAGTGGTCATGTATGGATGTGAGAGTTGGACTATAAAGAAAGCTGAGCGCTGAAAAATTGATGCTTTTGAACTGTGGTGTTGGAGAAGACTCTTAATCCCTTGGACTGCAAGGAGATCTAACCAGTCCATCCTAAAGGAGATCAGTCCTGGGTGTTCATTAGAAGGACTGATGTTGAAGCCGAAACTCCAATACTTTGGCCACCTGATGCAAAGTGCTGACTCATTTGAAAAGACCCTGATTCTGGGAAGGATTGAGGGCAGGAGAAGAAGGGGATGACAGAGGATGAGATGGTTGGATGGCATCACCAACTCAATGGACATGAGTTTGGGTGGACTCCGGGAGTTGGTTATGGATAGGGAGGACTGGCGTGTTGCGGTTCATGGGGTTACAAAGAGTCGGGCATGACTGAATGACTTAACTGAACTGATGAAGTACATGTGAGGGACCTCCCAACTGGAGTTACCTTGATAGTGTCTTGGGTGTGGACACATCCATGCACTTGCAACAGTAGAGCTTCACTGTGGCCTCATCTGGGTGTTAGAAAGGCCGATGAGAGACATGGGTTTGTTCTCAGTGGACATGGGACAGTAGCCAAAATCTTCCTGCTGGTACTTCACAAACATCTGAGTGGTGCCATGGTTGATGAGGGTGTAGGGGGTCTGGGCCAACCTGTACAGCATCATGACTGAATGCTTAATCAAGGCACTCTGGTTGGAGTTGTCTTCCAGCTCTTCATCAGGTTCCAGGTTCATCATCATGCCTAGAGTTTTTCATCATGAAGCAAATGCTTATTGAGTTCATGGAGATTAAATTTTTCCTGATTATAGTCTTCATTCATTTCACAGAAGAATTCATTGCTAAGGAACCCACAGGACCAGTATCAATAAAACTATTTTTCTGATGTTTAAATCACTTTTAGAATTTTATCACTTAATTTTGCTCACTATTTTCATGATGTTTCTTTGTCTCTGTAATTTTGTTTCCTTGACTGATCTTAAAAAGTCCTTGAAAGTTAGGTTTTCTTTTGTTTTCTATTTTACAAAGCATGTCATGATTAAAATATTTTTAACATAATTCAGTGAATTAATAAAAAATGTGATAATAATGTTTTTAGTTTCTATGTCCTTTTCAGTTTTTATTAAGTATAGTGTTGGTAAAGACTAGTGCCCATATCAAAAGACATCAGCTCAGTAGATTAATTTCACAATCAGAGGATACTCATTTAGTCAGACTTAGATCCAAAACCAGAATGCCACTAACCTAGACCATTCTCTTCTTAACCATTGTTCTAGCTAATTGTTCTCCTGACTTATAAAACAAAAATTAGTCTTGTTTTCTTGTGCTTAACATTAATAAATTATGCCATATGTACATTATAGACAATCAATTCTCACTGTGAATGATTCCTCAATTTTTTATGTCTTCTCCTGTGACTGAACACTTTCTTGGGTAGTTTCCACACAATGATTGCATCATCTGGGTTTGCAGATAGTATTATAATGGGTATTCTAATGCATGCCTTTTAGTGAACTTATATGTGCTGAGTTGCATCTGACTTTTTATTACCTCCATGGACTTTAGCCAGCCAGGCTTCTCTCTCCGTGGAATTTTCCAGGCAAAGATTGCCATTTCTTCTTCAAGGGGATATTCCTGACTCTGGGATTGAACTAGAGTCTCCTGTGTCTCCTGCATTGGCAGGCAGGATTTTTTGCCACTGAACCACTTGGAAAGCCTTTTAGTGAACTTATGAATATGATATTGTTAGGTTTAGGTATGAGGGAAATTGATGATCTTTGGAAATATGTATCTCTAGCTTTTGTAAATACTGCCAACAGCTTTTTGAACTATTTATAGTTGAGTTTTGAGGTACATGACTGACTTTGTAAGAAATCTAAAAACTCAGGTTTTATTTTCTTATTTGCAAAAACATTCAGAAATTTGTGTTTTAACTATATAATATTTCAACAAATTTTGTTATTAATTACTAGTTTTTATAACATTGTGGAAGAAAATGTGATGGAAACTCATTATTTATGTATTTTCAAATGTGTTGAAATTCATTTTAAAATGCCCAAAGTATGTTGAAAAAACAGGAGACGGAAAGGGGAATAGATTGAGAACATAGTTACACAGAAATGTCAGCCTATCATTTAGTGAATTACCTATATTTCCTATTTTTATTACATTCTGTTATGTTGAATTTTTTTTCATACTGTAGATTTATTTATTAACTTCTTTTTCACCTTCTAATCTAATCTTTTTTTCTAATAGTCAAAGGTTTCATACTAATCATATCCCTACTTTTGACTATTGTATTTATAAATATCAATTGATATTTCTTTTATTCTTTATGACTTCTTAAATATTTTTATTATATATAATCATTAATTTTTAACATTTTAATCAAATAGTTTGGTAATTTGTTTCTGTCTGTACTCTCATCTTTAAAACTCAGACTTTATACTTTGCTTTTGATTCAGGAATTTAACCAAAAAATAATAATAATAACTGTGACATTAAAAGTATATTGTTTCTCATTGTCTTAGGGCTTCTAGTGCAGCTGTAACTTTTAGATTGTGCTTTTCCTTTCCTAGTAGTTATTTTTTAATCTCATCCAAACTCATTTTTGACTCACTATTACTTTTGCATTTCAGCCTGTTCTTCCCATCTAATCAGTTACTGCTCTTTTATAGACTTTATGCATTTTTATGTGGTTATGACAACAAAGAATTTCCTGAAATTCCTCCTAGGTCACTGAGTCTTTTTTTTTGACACAAATGTACTGGGCTTCTACTATTTTCCAAAAGTGATCTTGAAGATAGATCAACTAGAAAGAAAAACTTGAGTTCTTAAACATGAAAAACTTGAATTCTGTCGCAGGAAGGGAAGAAACCAATAAACAGTATGGAAAATAAAACAGTGAATGTAGTAGATTAAACTTTCATGTTATGAAAGCAATCTAACAGACCAAGAGTTTTGAGTACTTGGGAGCAGTTGATGGAGAGTTCTCAGGTGTGGTCTCTGTGAGGAGCGGAAGTGCAGAAGTAAACCAGGTAATTGTATGGGGAAAGCCTCTTCCAGACAAAGATATATCTTATGCAAAAGCCTTAAATCAGGTATAGGATTAAAGACAACTTCTCATCTTTGGCAAAATGTTATTTTCACACACATTTGCACCTTTACACTGTCCAAGTATCATTATTTAGTTTAATACAGTCATTGCTCCAATTATCACAGATGAATATAGAAATGAATTAATTCTCTCTTTGGATGAACATAATCTGGCTACTTTATCAGAATATTTTAAGGCATATCATGAACTATGACTTGTTAATATAAAACTTAAAGAAGCAGTTAAAAATTTTGAAGTTTATTTTTTAATCATTAATTTAGAACCATTTCACATGCTTCCAGTTAATTTAGAAATTAAAAAAGCATTTGATCTTCAGAAAACATTTACTAAGTCATTATAAGCTCTTAAAATCACTTTCCTTTGAAAAGAAAAACATGTGTTCTTTTGTGTAATCCATCTTAAACTTTAAAGTTTTTCATTCTAGGCAAAAGATGTTTTGCTCAATGTTTTCTAAAATAAATATTTCTAGATTCACAGCAGTCAACAAAAGACTAGAATTGGGTAGTATTGGATAGAAAACTAAAAATTTGTTATATCATTTTATTTTCCTTTAGAATGATTAGAAAATTAATGTTCAAAGGTTAGATCTAAAGCAGTAAAGCCAAATCAAAATACTTATAAAGTTTTTTAAGTTGAATAAACAACTTAAATAGCTTTATTAGCAATTTTAAATAAATATTCACAATTTACAATTCCATGAGTGTATGTTTACTTATGAGTCTTCTTTCATGTGTGCAATCAGTATACAAAAGTTTGATTGGATTTAAATGCAGAATTTATGCTTAAATAGCAGTCTTAGAATGATTAAATAAAAATGTCTACAAATGTCACTTAGAAAAGAACAAATAGGAAAAACACTTCTAAATACTTCAAATATTGTGTCAGATAAATATTTTACTAACAAAGGTACCTCAAATAGGAAACTTTGGCTAAGTTTCTTCCCCATGTATACTTTTTATGTACTGTGCACTTCTAAGTTTTCAGGTGATGAAAATCACTGATGAGTTTACTGGATCTCAAATACAACTTCTCTGATATTTTACTTCTCTAACATATTCACTTTTAAAGTTTTTTTTGATATGTTCCCCAAATTCAGGCTGATGTGTCAATACAAATGATTCTTAATCACTCAGTACAATTTCCCAGGTGAATCACATGTAAATCGTTATATTGTAAGATTATCACCCAAAGGAATATCACAAAATCTCAAGGCAGGACAAATCCTTATTAGCCTTCAATTTCTATAAATGACTAAGTTCATATTTTACTAATAGCAACTTTGAAGGAGATTGTAGCTGTGCTTTTCAGAACATTGTTTTATACCTCTGTAGGATCAAACCATAAATGAGATAAAAAGTTAATGTCAATTTTTCACATATACTTTGACTCTCCTAAACATAAATGAAAGCTGTATAAAAAAGTAGATGATTGCTTATTTCAACCAGTACAGGAAAAGATAGTATGAGCATTGCAAGATCTATTTCAAAGTCAAAGGAAAGAAGACTCAAGTAGACACTAAGTATAAACAGTGCTGACATAAACAGACTGGCTTATTGGTAACCAATAGCTGAAAAATATTTATTTTAAAGTGGAGCAATTTTTAGCAAACAACCTTGTAAGTAGAAGTAACTGCATAAACACACACACATACATGCAAGAAAATTAACATTCTTTACATGCACTTTAAAGCATAGTTTAGCTTTTCACAGAAGAGTGAAACTTCTATATTATGAGGAAAATGTTTTAAAGACACACACACACACACGCAAAAAAGGTCACTTGGATATTACTAAATACCAAGGAGGTTAACCTCCTTCAATGTTCAATAATATTCTGAAATATGTTATAGGAGTAGTGTAGAGACAAAAAAGATGAGTGAATAATAGTAGAATCAAAGTAAATATGCCCCTTAAATTTCCAAAATTTACTCTTAAGGAAAATAATTGCTGTTTGCTTTAAAAGTAATGATCACAGTTTTTCTTTAATGTCATGACTTATCAAAACTTTGGTATTATAAATGAATTAATACAGTAATATTATTATGAGAAATATCTGACTGTTACTTTGTTGTTTTTGTTGTTCAGTCACCCTGTTAGGTGCAACTCTTGGCAATCCCATGCAGCATGCCAGGCTTCCCTGTCTATCACCATCTGCTGGAGTTTGCCCAAGTTCATGTCCTTTGCATTGGTGATGCCATCACATCATCTCATCCTCTGATGCCCTGTTCCCCTTCTGCCCTCAATCTTTCCCAGGATCAGGACTTGTCCAATGAGTCTGCTGTTCACATCAGGTGACCAAAATATTGGAGTTTTAGCTTTGGCATCAGTCCTTCCAAAGAGTATTCAGGGTTGATTTCCTTTAAGATTGACTGGTTTGAACTCTTTGCTGTCTGAGGGACTCTCAGGAGTCTCCTCCATTGGCATCAGTCCTTCCAAAGAGTATTCAGGGTTGAGTTCCTTTAAGATTGACTGGTTTGAACTCTTTGCTGTCTGAGGGACTCTCAGGAGTCTCCTCCGGCACCACAGTTCAAAGGTGTCAAGGTATCAATTCTTTGGTGGTCTGCCTTCTTTAAAGTCCAGCTCTCACAGCCATACATGACCACTGGGAAGACCATAGCCCTGACGGTATGGATTTTTGTCAGCAGAGTGATGTCTTTGCTTTTTAACACAATCTAGGTTTGTCATAGCTTTCCTGCCAAGAAGCAATCATCTTCTGATGTAATGGCTGCTGTCACCATCTGCAGTGATTTTAGAGCCCAAGAAGAGGAAATCTGTTACTACTTCCACATTTTCACCTTTCATTTGGCATGAAGTAATGGGACTGGATGCCCTGATCTTAGTTTAGGCTTCCCTGGTGGCTCAGACTATTATTTAGGCAAGCTAAATGATACATATGTAATAAAAAATTTTATTGAGCAAGACCAAGTTTCAGTTGCTACTTATAAATAAAATACTAGACACCTTTTCTCTCTCGAAAAAGAAATTATAGGGATTTCCCAGGTGGTCCAGTGGTTAAGAACACGCCTGCCAATGCAGGAGACACAGGTTCAATCCCTCATCTAGAAAGATTCCACATGTCAAAGGGCAAGTGAGCCCATGGGCCACTATTACTGAGCCTGCATGCCCTAGAGCCCATGCTTCACAACAGGAGAAGTGACCAAAATGAGAAGCCTGTTCACCCCAATTAGAGAGTAGTCCCCACTCATCACAGCTAGAGAAAGCTTGCAGACATCAGTGAAGACTCAGCACAGCCAAAAATAAATAAATCAAAATCTAAAAATTCCTGTTTAAAATTATATATATGTGTGTATATATTTATATAAAACTACATATCTATCTATCTATATAAAATGACATATACATACACACATATGTATGCATGTACCCTATATATCACCAATGCACTTATCAGTTTGGTAACATAAAAATTAGTTCTTAATAGTTAAAAAATCTTTCATTTTCTTACTAAATAGTTCTGATTAACCTATAGATAGGCCCATTTGTCACAACTATTGTGTGGAAGGCGAATCTTTCTAGGTCTCCACCTCATGTAAAAATCAGCTCTTTACTTCGTTTCTACCTGTAATGCACCAGCTTTGGGCAAATTTCTCAACATTACAGAGCACGGATTAAGAAATAGATTTTATTGAAGAAATGAAAACTTGAATAAAGAAAGGAGCTGCCAAAGTGAAGGAGGCTAAATCAAAACCAGAGGGAAATGCCATTCTGTACTATTTAGGATGGCTCTACTCAAAAACAAGAACAAGCAAATACAACAAAGAAACAAAAGCAGAACATGACAAGTTGATAAAGATGTGGAGAAACTTTAACCCTTGTGCATTGCTGGTGGGGATGTAAAATGGCACAGCTGCTATGGAAAATGGTATAATTGTTCCACAAAAATTTAAACATTACTATATATTCCAGCAATTTCACATGAGCACATGCCCACAAAGAAAAGGTGGGATTCAAAGAGCTATCAGTGTGCCCATGCCCCTAGCAGCATCATTCACAATAGCTGAAAGATGGAACCAACCCCCTTGCCTGTCAACAGACAAATGAATAGGCAAAACATATATACAGTGAAATATTATTCATTCTTAAAAAAAGAATAAAATTTTACTCATGCTATACCATGGGTGTATCTTGAAAACAATGTGCTAAGTGTAATAAGTCAGTTATAAGAAGATAGATATTTTATTATCCCATTTATATGAAATATCTACAGCAGTCAAATTTATAGAGATAGAAAGTAGAAGGGAGTTTGTCAGAGTTAGGGGGGAGATAGCCTGATGAGTTATTATCTCATGATACAGAAATTTGATTGGGGGCAGATGAGAAAGTTTTGGTGTTGTATATATTTTATCACAATTAAAAAGAGAGAGATTCCTAGGACCTCCTTCCCCACTACCACAGGGTGAGATGTATGGCCAAGCCAGAGTGCTGCCGGGCCAGTATATCAGTCTAATTTTTGCTGGAAAGCCTCAGCCCTAGTTATTGTTTCTTTTTATAGTTCAAACTTAAAAGTTTGTCATTTTTAAATAAGAAGCCTGCTTGGTGTCAAGAAGTCTAGGTGCTGTAACTCCACTTACAGGAGTTATTTGGATAAAAGAGTGTCTCAGCATCTAGAGATATTTTGTGGCCCAAAAGATTGTTATAGATATTCTTGTCAGGAGATAAAGCCACACTTCACATAGGAAGAGCCGAGCAGAAGAGGAGACTCGAGCAGAAGAGGAGACTCCATTCCCAGTGGACTCACTGTCCCATTCTCCCAGAGTGCGCTCCTTGAGTTTCTCCAGATAATCCTACTCTTTGTATTGCATGAAGAGAGAAAAGTGTTTCCTAAGGAAAATGACATGTAGCTTAGCTTAAATTTTTGTTTTAAAACTGTAACTTCTTGTCAAAATAATACGTGAAGATACTAACCAGCTCATAATTTTTCCATTCTTATTTTACTGTTACTTCTTTTTCTCATCTTTAAATTTTAATGCCAATACAAACTCCAAATTTTCTGTTTCTGATTGTCCCTGTTGGTCAATTTTCTCTTACAACCGGTTCCTCAATAAATATATGAAGATTTTTTTAATCCATCCTCATACTTTTATCTTTTATGCTATGATTTTATTTATAGATATAGATATGATAAAATTACAAAAGTATGTTTGCTCAAAATGATGATTCTAACAAATTTGTTCTCTCTTTTTTCATATATTCCAGTAAAACGATATTCAGTGCTAAAATGATACAAAATTACAAAAGAGTGGGAACAAGAGGAGGAGAAGAAGAATGGATAAGATAAAATACAGACACAAAGCTGATAGAAAAAAAATACAATGACAGAGAAAGTGGAGAAGAAATGTTTCCTTTTAGAAGAGATAGAAAAGAATTCGGATTTGGGTGCTAAATAAATCATAATTTTATTGCCACTAACTATCAGAATTTTTTAATGCAGGAATAGAAAACCAAAACACTTACAGAGAGAAGAACTGCAGATTTATCAGAAATAGGAAAGTTACAAGGCAGCAGTTCTCCCACTTTGGCTCCAGAACCAGGATTATCAGCATCACTTGGGTCCTTGTTAGCAATGGTGATGAACAAGACTTCCCCAGACCCACTAGTTCAAAAACTTAATTAGCAATCCAGGGTTAAAACAGCTTTCTGGAAATTTCCATTGCATGTGAGCACTATGACCACAGTGAAGTCTTTATCTACACTGTACAGTCAGGGATGTTCACTAATGGATTGGTATATTTCAAGTTTTGTTTACAACACATATATGACGGGATAAGATATTCATTTTAAAAAGATTATTTTTACAGTCTTAACTGTGGATGGATTAAAAGCAGAGGTTAACTGAGTCGGGGACTTTTATAGTCCAGACAAAAATTATTGAACACAATAAAGGGGCAATTGGAAAATCTGTATTTTATACTTCAATTTTTTTTCATTAGCCTAAATTGTTCTGTATCAAGACTATACATTGTTACCCTGCTTATTTAATTTATATGCAGAGTACATCATGCAAAATGCTAGGCTGGATGAAGCTCAATCTGGAATCAAGAAACAAGATTGCCAGGAGAAATAGCGATAAACTCAGATATGCAAATGACACCACCCTAACAGCAGAAAATGAAGAGGAAATAAAGAGCCTCTTGATGAAGGTGAAAGAGGAGAGTGAAAAAGCTGGATTAAAACTCAACACTCAAAAAAATGAAGATTATGGCATATAGTCCCATCCTTTCATGGAAAATAGATGGGGAGACAACAGAAACAGTGACAGACTTTATTTTCTTGGGCTCCAAAATCACTGCGGACAGTGACTGCAGCCATGAAATTAAAAGACACTTGCTCCTTGGTAGAAAAACTATGACAAATTGAGGCAACATATAAAAAAGCAGAGACATCACTTTGCAACAAAGGCCTACCTCGTCAAAGCTATGGTTTTTCTTTTTCTTTTTTTTTAAATTCTATATTTTATTTTTTTTCATTTATTTTTATTAGTTGGAGGCTAATTACTTTACAATATTGTAGTGGGTTTTGTCATACATTGACATGAATCAGCCATGGAGTTACATGTATTCCCCATCCCGATCCCCCCTCCCACCTCCCTCTCCACCTGATTCCTCTGGGTCTTCCCAATGCACCAGGCCCGAGCACTTGTCTCATGCATCCAACCTGGGCTGGTGATCTGTTTCACTATAGATAATATACATGTTTCAATGCTGTTCTCTCGAAACATCCCACCCTCGCCTTCTCCCACAGAGTCCGAAAGTCTGTTCTGTACATCTGTGTCTCTTTTTCTGTTTTGCATATAGGGTTATCATTACCATCTTTCTAAATTCCATATATATGTGTTAGTATGCTGTAATGTTCTTTATCTTTCTGGCTTACTTCACTCTGTATAATGGGCTCCAGTTTCATCCATCTCATTAGAACTGATTCAAATGAATTCTTTTTAACGGCTGAGTAATATTCCATGGTGTATATGTACCACAGCTTCCTTATCCATTCGTCTGCTGATGGGCATCTAGGTTGCTTCCATGTCCTGGCTATTATAAACAGTTCTGCGATGAACATTGGGGTCACGTGTCTCAAAAATATACAAGCAACTCCTGAAGCTCAATTCCAGAAAAATAAATGACCCAATCAAAAAATGGGCCAAAGAACTAAACAGACATTTCTCCAAAGAAGACATACAGATGGCTAACAAACACATGAAAAGATGCTCAACATCACTCATTATTAGAGAAATGCAAATCAAAACCACAATGAGGTACCATTACACACCAGTAAGGATGGCTGCTATTCAAAAGTCTACAAGCAATAAATGCTGGAGAGGGTGTGGAGAAAAGGGAAGCCTCTTACCCTGTTTGTGGGAATGCAAACTAGTACAGCCACTATGGAGAACAGTGTGGAGATTTCTTAAAAAACTGGAAAAGGAACTGCCATATGACCCAGCAATCCCACTTCTGGGCATACACACCGAGGAAACCAGATCTGAAAGCTATGGTTTTTCCAGTAGTCATAGATGGACATGAGAGTTGGACCATAATGAAGGCTGAGTGCTGAAGAATTAGCGCTTTCAAACTTTGATGCTGGAGAAGACTCTTGAGAGTTCCTTGGACTGCAAGGAGATCAAACCAGTCAATTCTAAAGGAAACCAACCCTGAATATTCATCAGAGCTGAAGCTAAACTCTAGTACTTTGGCCACCTGATGCAAAGAACCAAATCATTGGAAAACACTCTGATGCTGGGAAAGATTGAAGCCAGGAGGAGAAGGGGTGGCAGAGGACGAGATGGTTGGATGGTATCATGGATTCCATGGACATGAGTTTGAGCAAACTCTGGGAGATAGTGAAGGACAGGAAACTCTGGTGTGCTGCAGTCTATGTGTTCACAGAAAAATCAGACACAACTAAGTGACTGAACAACAACAAAACTGCTCTAAAAATAGTCTATTAATTTAAAATATTAAGAAAAAGAAAGTCATTTAAATCATTTATTAGTTTTTTAAAATTATGTATGAAATAGAGTTCTCCATCCTAGATTTTTCATTTTTTCTTTCCCTAGAAAGGGTGCTGAGCTATGTAACTTTTGCAAATTTGAGTGGCTTATTCTTGGGATACTAATTTCTAGTACTGAGTCCTCTCAAATATTCCTTTTTAGGACTGTATTTGTTTTTTGCTGTTTCTTCTTTGAATATTGCCTTTATTTTGCAGAAAATGTTTGCTGATTGTCTTTGGTTATTTTTTTTTTTTTCTCAGAAAAAAAAAAAAATAGCCATTATAGGTTTAACAATAGAAGAAGCGATTATATATGCTCAAAATAAACACATTCTAGTGGGCATAACAGTGGAATTTCCATTTCAATTAAAATCTGTTGTCCTCAACTGAGAATTTATCTCATCCTTAACGGCTCGACTATAAGTATGATAGCTGTCACAAAAGAGACCTGAAAAATACTCCAAAACAACAATGCAATTGCAAGTATGCTTTTTATTTCACTAAATAAATGAGTTGAATTTATTAATTCTAGTGTGTCAAATCCTCCATATACCAAATGAAAGAACAAAAAGTTTCTGGACCTTAGCAAACAAAATTTTATTATGATCAAGTAATGGTGATTTAAAAGGCCAACCAAATTTTGTTTCCATACTTAAAATCATCCATAGCATATAAACACAACCGAGGACTACCTTGATGCTGCCGATGATGGGTGGATGGTTATTTTTTGATAAACAGTAAAACATACATTCATTTTCTCTTTTTAAAGTGAAGTTAATAAGATTTTTTTTTTTTTCTTGATCTGTGATACTGTCATCTTGTACCTAGATCAAATCAACACTGGGAGACATAAACAAAAATAGTGAATATTTTAAAGAAAACCTTTGGTTTACATGGAAGGTGATGACAGAAGTATCCATGAATTAACTGGGATGAAGTGTGTTATCAGCTGTCAGGAATATCTGTGGCCATGACATTGTGTTTATACAGTGAGAATCCTGAGGTGAAGGGATCTGACGTGATTTGGGTAAGGTAGTGTTCACTGGGAAATCCCATTAGGCAGCTCTGCTGTCTGAGACTCTACGGTGATGGTGCCCTGCTTGCTGACCACAGGTTGGGATACTGGTGTAGTCCTGTTGGACTCAGGAGTAACAAGATGGTAGGTACACACATGCTGAGGTTAGGCCAAGCTCATGGGGCTGGATCAAGGAAAACATGCAAATGAATAGCCAGAATAGGTTTTTTTGTTTTTTCTTGATCAAGAAAGTTTCTTGGAGAAACTTTCCAATGAGTGTATGGGCTAAATATGAGCTTGTCCAAGTGGGAAGTGGGCCTACAGACACCTCTGAGGAGAGAAATAGGGACTGGTAAGCTGTGGTTCCTTAGCTTCCCTGGTGGCTAAGCTGATAAAGAATCCTCTTGCAATGCAGGAGACCTGGGTTTGATCCGTGGGTTAGGAAGATCCCCTGCAGAAGGGAACAGCTACCCACTCCAGTATTCTAGCCTGGAGAATTCCATGGACTATATAGTCCATGGAGTCGCAGAGAGTTGGATACGACTGAGCGACTTTCACTTCAAGCTGTGGTTCCTTAGCATAGAGTGTTTTTCATAACCATGGGTGAAGAAAAGTGAGAGAGGACCTCCAAACTGAAGATGGGGTTTGGGAGCAGATGGAAGGAACTGATTCCAAGGGTAAGCCACTTCCCTTAATAATACCCTATTTGTCTCCGGGTTCCTCAATCTTCCATCTTATCTTTGTGATTCCTGCTTCTTTCTGCATTTCTGCATTCCTTGCAAATCAGCTGCATTTAATTTAAAGAGCTGTAATCTCTTTCTAGTAAGCTATGATAGATAAGCATTGAGTCTTCCAACTGTCATGGCGGGTAATCATCCCCTGTAGACTCAGTTCACGCTACATAGATTTGGAGTTTTTATTTATGTAAGGCATTCAATATGCGACCATGATACGACCTGTCCTCCAGGCACCCACTCTTTGTTCACACACTTCCAGAGGTGACTGTTCCCCATCACAAAGTCTAAGAGGAAGCAATACTTGGTGTTGGGGTCCAGGCCAGACATACTCAGAATCAGTACTGGGAACGTCATCTTGCTGTCCCCGGTGACCAGTATCTGGTTGGTGAACTCTTTGAAGTGCAGCCACATCTAACTTTTCTTGGCTGACTCTGGCATCACCCTTCTCCCTGCCATCCTGCAGCTGTCACCCCAAGGAGCTCAGCTGGTGGTCCAATTAGTACTGCAGGCTCTTCTACAAGTTCTGGATCCAAGGAACCTGTCTTCCTGTCACGGTCTCTTCATTGGCCCTAAACTCCAAGTCACCACCCAAAAGCCATGTTTAACTCCATTCAACTGCCACTCTTCTATGAAAAGGAGCTGCAACAACCTGGGAGGAGGAAAGACACTAGGTTTGGGAAGGAGATGGGCAGCGCAGAGGGGTGAAGATAGATGGTATTTCCCTCGAACTCCTGCAACGTGTGACAAAAGTAACTCTTTGTGGCATCAGATTTCTTTAAACAATTAAGAATTAGACTATCGACTGGCACACAGTTATTTATAAAATGTGCAAATAAAACTATTGACTTTTGAAGCCTCCTTGCAAACAAAAGGAGCATTTATAATGTGTCAGGATATAAATTATGTATGTGTGTATGCTCAATCACCTTCGACTCTTTGTGACCCCATGGACTATAACCCATCATGCTCCACTGCCCATGAAATTTTCCAGGCAAGAGTACTGGAGTGGGTTGCCATGCCCTCCTCCAGGATATCTTCCCTAATCAGGGATCGAAACTGGGTCTCCCATATCTCTTGCAGAGCTGGCAGAAATTTTACCGCTGAACCACTAGGGAAGCCCTACATTTTATGTACCTGGAGATTGTTAAAATACTGCTATAATAAATTGTCAGATTTTTATGCTGCTTTTAAAAATGGTGACCACAGATATTTGAAATTTGATAGATATTTGTAAAATTTCCTTAAAGGACTCTTTAGGAGAGCTGAAATTTTTGACAGTTTTGAAGTTTGCAGACCTTTTGGCTAGCTCCTGGGTAAAGTACCACATGCTCTGCACATTACTTTTTGTGCTTTCCAAATGGGCACCCGAATGTCTGTGAACCTGACCTGCACAGAGTAGTTATTTTGGTTCTTTAAACTGCCTGCCAAACTGTGGCAGCAGCGTTTTCATATGGGCAGATGGCCACTTCAAAACAACTCAAAATATGATATTTGGTCTCTGAATTTACCTTTGAATTCAAATCTTTGTATATGAATGCTAGCTCAGATTGAATTTCAGCTCTGACTAATTGTTTTGATGTTCCTAGGCAGTTCACATGAAACATTTGATTAAATAACTAACATGGACTTCACTTCTTATTTGTTGTATAATGTCCCTTCTGGTGGTGTGATAAATGCAATAAAAAGGTTGAGGATAAATATTAATATGTAGCTCCTACCCAGAATATGATGGACAAAATATGTATCAAGAGACAACAATCCATATCTGAGGTTAAGCACATAGAGTACTGCTGAATCTTTTTTTTTTTTTTTTTTCTTTTAACAAGGTAACAATAGCACAGACTTCAAACTTTGAGAGATACTTCAAAATTTGTAATTTCTGGTCAAAGTTTATGAAAAATCTGAATATGAATAAAATAGGAAAATTTAATGTTTTGTTTTGCTTTGTTTTTTGGTAAACAAGGTAACAATGGCACAGACATCAAAATCTGACACAGATTTTAAGCAAAGGCAATTACACTGAGTTAAGCCGTTCTTTCCCATTTTTCACATACTTTATCATCTTAATTTAGACCTTGCTTAATTAACTTATTTCTTTTCTTCCTTCTTTTCTTCCCTTTCTTTCATCCCAGTTCAGTCGCTCAGTCGTGTCTGATTCTTTGTGACCCCATGGACTGCAGTATGCCAGACTTCCCTGTCCATCACCAACTCCCAAAGCTTGCTCAAACTCATGTCCGAGTTGGTGATTCCATCCAACCATCTCATCCTCTGTTGTCCCCTTCTCCTGCCTTCAATGTTTTGCAGCATCAGGGTCTTTCCAATGAGTCCATTCTTCACATCAGGTAGTCAAAGTATCAGAGTTTCAGCATCAGCATCAGTCCTTCCAATGAATATTCAGGGCTGATTTTCTTTAAGATTGACTGTTTGGATCTCCTTGCAGTCCAAGGGACTCTCAAGAGTCTTCTCCAATAGCATGGTTCAAAAACATCAATTCTTCAGTACTCAAGTTTCTTCATAGTCCAACTCTCACATCCATACACGACTACTGGAAAAACCACAGTTTGACTAGACAGAACTTTGTTGGCAAAGTAAAGTCTCTGCTATTTAATATGCTGTCTAGGTTAGCCTTTCTCCCAAGGAGCAAGTGCCTTTTAATTTCATGGCTACAGTCACCATCAGCAGTGATTATAGAGCACACAAAAAAATAAAGCTTCTCACTGTTTCCATTGTTCCACCATCTATTTGCCATGAAGTGATGGGACCAGATGCCATGATCTTAGTTTGCTGAATGTTGAGTTTTAAGCCAACTTTTTCACTCTCCACTTTCGCTTTTATGAAGAGGCTCTTTAGTTCATCTTCGCTTTCTGCTATAAGGGTGGTGTCATCTGCATATCTGAGGTTATTGATATTTCTCCCGGCAGCCTTGACTACACCTTGTACTTCATCCAGCCCAGCATTTCCCATGATGTTCTCTCCATATAAGTTAAATAAGCAGAGTGACCATATACAGCCTTGATATAATCCTTTCCCAATTTGGAATGAGCCTGTTGTTCCATGTCCAGTTCTAACAGTTGCATTTGACCTGCATACAAATTTCTCAGGAGGCAGGTAAGGTAGTCTGGTATTCCATCTCTTGAAGAATTTTCCATAGTTTATGATCCACACAGTCAAAGGCTTTGGAGTAGTCAATAAAGCAGAAGTAAATGTTTTTCTGGAATCTCTTGCTTTTTCGATCATCCAGAGAATGTCGGCAATTTGATCTCAGGTTCCTCTGCCTTTTTTAAATCAAGCCTGAACATCTGGAAGTTCATGATTCATGTACTGCTGAAGCCTGGCTTGGAGAATTTTGAGCATTACTTTGCTAGTGTGTGAGATGAGTGCAACTGTGCAGTGGTTTGAACATTCTTTGGCATTGCCTTTCTTTGGGATTGGAATGAAAACTGACATTTTCCAGTTCTGTGGCCACTGTTGAGTTTTCTAGATTTGTTGGCATATTGAGTGCAGCACTTTCACAGCATCATCTTTCAGGATTTGAAGTAGCTGAAATTCCACCACTTCCACTATATTTGTTCATAGTGATGCTTTGTAAGGTCCACTTGACTTCACATTCCAGGATGTCTCATCTAGGTGAGTGATCACACCATGGTGGTTATCTAGGTCATGATGTTCTTTTTTGTATAGTTCTTCTGTGTATTGTTGCTGCCTCTTCATAATATCTTCTGCTTCTGTTAGATCCATACTGTTTCTGACCTTTATTGTACCCACCTTTGCATGAAATCTTCCCTTGGTATATCTGATTTTCTTGAGGAGATCTCTAGTCTTTCTTATTCTATTGTTTTCCTCTGCTTCTTTGAATTGGTCACTGAGGAAGGCTTTCTTATCTCTCCTTTCTCTTCTTTAGAATTCTGCATTCAGATAGGTATATCTTTGCTTTTCACCTTTACCTTTATCTTCTCTTCTTTTCTCAGTTATTTGTAAGGTCTCCTGAGACAACAATTTTGTCTTTTTGTATTGCTTTTTCTTGGGGGGTGGTCTTGATCACTGCCTCCTGTACATTGTCATGAATCTCTGACCATAGATATTCAGACACTCTGTCTATAGATAATCCCTTGAATCTGTCACTTCCACTGTATATTCAAAAAGGATTTGACTTAGGTTATACCTGAATGGTGTAGTGTTTTCCCCTACTTTCTTCAATTTAAGTCTGAATTTGGCAATAAAGTGTTCATGATCTGAGCCACAGTCATCTCCCAGTCTTGTTTTTGTGGACTGTATAGAGCTTCTCCATCTTTGGCTGCAAAGAAAATTATCAATCTGATTTTGGTAATGACCATCTGGTGATGTCCAAGGCCAAATTTGCCTGTTAACTCCAGGTATCTCTTGACTTCCTACTTTTTCATTTTAGTCCTCTATAATGAAAAGGACATCTCTTTTGGGTGTTAGTTCTAGAAGAGCTTGTAGGTGATCATAGAACCATTCAACTTCAGCTTCTTCAGCATTATTGGTTGGGGCCTATACTTGGATTACTGTGATATTGAATGGTAATGGTTTCCCTTGGAAATGAACTGAGATCTTTCTGACATTTTTGTGATTGCACCCAAGTACTTCATTTCAGACTCTTTTGTTGACTATGATGGTTACTCCATTTCCTCTAAGGGATTTTTGCCCACAGTAGTAGATATAATGGTCATCTGAATTAAATTTGCCCATTCCAGTCCATTTTAGCTCATTGATTCCTAAAATGTCTATATTCACTCTTGCCAACTCCTGTTTGACCACTTCCAATTTACTTTGATTCATGGACCTAACATTCCAGGTTCCTATGCAATATTTTTCTTTATAGTGTTGGTCTTTACTTCCATCACCAGTCACATCCACAACTGAGTGTTGTTTTCACTTTGGATCTGTCTCTTCATTCTTTCTGGTGTTATTTCTCCACTCTTCTCCCATAGCATGTTGGGCACCTACCGATCTGGGGAGTCCATCTTTCAGTGTCATATCTTTTTTTCCTACTGTTCATGGGGTTCACAAGGCAAGAATACTGAAGTGGTTTGCCATTCCCTTCTCCAGTGGACCACGTTTTGTTAGACTCTCCACCATGACCCATCAATTTTGGGAGGCATTGATCATAGTTTTATTGAGTTAGGCATGTTTGTGACCCATGTGATCAGTTTGATTAGTTTTCTGTGATTGGGGTTTTCATTATGTCTGCCCTGTGACGGATAAGGATAAGAGGCTTATGGAAGCTTCCTGATGGGAGAGACTGACTGAGAGGGAAACTGGGTCTTGTTCTGATGGGCAGGGCCATGCTCAGTAAATGTTTAATCCAATTTTCTGTTGATGGAAGGAGTTGTGTTCCCTCCCTGTTGTTTGATCTGAGACCAAACTATGGTTTAGGTAATAAAAATAATGGTGGCCTCCTTTTAAAGGTCCCCTGCATGCCACATCAGTGCCCCCAACTCTGTAGCATGCCACCACAAACTCACTCCTCCACCAAAGACTCCTGCACACTCACAGGCAAGTCTGGGTCAGTCTCTTGTGGGGTCACTGCTCCTTTCTCCTGGGTTCTGGTGTGTACAAGGTTTTGTTTGTGCTCTCCAAGAGTCTGTTTCCACAGTCCTGTTTAAGTTCTGGCTTCTCTATGGTGGTGTTAATGGTAAACTCTTCCAAGGGGGCTTATGCCACATTCAGATCTGCCGCATACAGAGCCCCAGGCCCTGAAGCAGGCCACTGATGACCCGAACTTCCACAAGAGACACTCAGACACTCAAAGGCAGCTCTGGCTCAGTCTCTGTGGGGTCTCCTGGTGCACACAAGGTTTCATCTGAGCCCTCTGAGTGTCTCTGGGGAGTATGGGGTTTGATTCTAAACACAAGTTTGCCCCTCCTACTGTCTTGCTGGGGCTTCTCCTTTGCCCTTGGACATGGGTTATCTTTTTCAGCAGCAAGATATTATTTTGGAGTTCTCACAGGAGATGAGCACAAGTCTTTCTACTCAGCTATCTTGTGGGTAAGACGTCTATGGATGAACCATGACTTAAACTAACTTTAAAATGTAGTCCTAAGGAAAATGGATGCCTTAAGATTAACCTAATTAATTACAATTAAGCAGCCACTTGTGTCACTAACCCAGGATACTTCCCTGGGCTATTCAGATACCAATATATATTTTGCCTATTCAATGGAGTAATGTTTGTTATAAAATACTGCACTTATCTTTGTATTAAATCATTTTAATGAGAAAAATGCAAATTAAAACCACAACCGTTACTCACCTATAAGATTCAAAATATGTGAAATGTTTGATAACACTTTGTTAGTAAGGCTAAGGAGGAAAGAAACAGTCTAATATTTTGTTTCTCAAGATGTAAAATGGGACAATATCTATGGAGAGGATTTTGTCAATGTCTAACAAAATCAGAGATCTAGCCTTTGACCTAGCAATTCCTATTCCAGAAAACTGTCACATGGCCTCAAAAGTACACTGACATTAACTTGAAATCACAGGCATTAAATGTTATTCATTGTAACGTTGTTCGTACTAGTAATAAAATTGGAATCACCTCCAATTTTTTTTTTATTTTAACCCCCAAATCCACTTTTTATTGTATGTGCTCTTTTGCTAAGTTATGTCCAACTCTATGCAACCTCACAGACTGCATAGATTGAAACTGTGTCCCACCAGTTTCCTCTGTCCATGGGATTCTCCAGGCAAGAATATTGGAGTGGGTTGCTGTGCCCTCCTTCAGGGGATATTCCTGACCTAGGGATTGAACCCATGTCTTCTATGTCTCCTGCATTGGCAGGCAGATTCTTTACCACTAACACCACCTGGGATACCCATTGTTTATTCCATCAACTCTGGTCACATCCTTGAAGGTAAATTTAAATGTTAGAAATGGTCAGTATAATACTTTGCATGATTTTTGTCATTGTTCAGTCACTAATCCTGACCATTTCTTTGCAACCCCATGGACTGCAGCATGTCAAGCTTCCCTATGTCCTGGAGTTTGCTGAAATTCATGTCCATCGAGTTGATGATGCTATCTAAAATCTCATCCTCTGTCATCACCTTCTCCTTTTACCTTCAGTTTTTCCCAGCATCAGGGTCTTTTCCAATGAGTTGGCTCTTCACATCAGGTGGCCAAAATATTGGAACTTCAGTTCCAGCATCAGTCCTTCCAATGAATAGTCAGAGTTGATATCCTTTAGGATTGACTGGTTTGATCTCCTTACTGTCTAAGGGACTCTCAAGAGTCTTTTCCAGCACCACAGTTTGAAAGCATCAGTTCTGTGGCACTCAGCCTTCTTTATGGTCCAACTCTCACATCTATATATGACTACTGGAAAACCATAGCTTTGACCATATAGATCTTTGTTGGCAAAGTAATGTCTCTGCTTTTTAATATGCTGTCTATGTTTGTTATAGCTTCCCTTCCAAGAAGCAAGAGTCTTTAAATTTCATGGTAAAAATTATTTAAAACTTACTCTCTCTATTCCCAGTGAAAAGTGGTTCTTATTGTGGCTAGTCTAATGAAATGATATTTTATGCAAAGCATAATTTTCTTAACTTGGAAAGTATAATTAATTAAATTAAGAACACAGTTGAGTTATGAGTGTGGCCACTTAAAGTGTGGATATAATCAGGGTGTAACAACCCACTTGGTGGAAATTTAGTCTAATTGAAGACCAATTATTTTATTTGCTTGTAATACACATGGAATCTACTTGCAAACAGAAGTAGCTGCTAGTCAAGTAGCTTGGAAGAAACAAAGAGACTTGGGTAGCTGATATTTCAAACTCAGTAGTATAAATCAAGGAAGAATAACATATTTTATCATAAAAATGCTAGAAGAAATGTTTATATGCATATTTTGTAAATTGCTTCTATTCCAATTTTTTTCATATCAATTCAACAATAGCTATCTTCCTATCTTATGGCAGTATTACTTATAAGTAGTGTTATAGTTTTAAACTATTTCCTTTTTTCAAATAATATATTCCTATTTAAAAATCACATGTTAAAATTTTCATATTAAGTGTGAATAGAGTCAGACCACAGCTTCACTTCTAAGTCTACCCTCCAGGCAACTTCTTTTAAATTGCTTATATGTTGTTTTTTTCCCTTCCCAAACAATATATAAGATGTTATTTTCTAAATTGATTAATATCAGATAACATTTATTGTTTCCTCAATAACAAATCAAATATAAATATTTAACTCTTCTCCATACCTGTTTTGGTCAATTTTGTTATTCTTTTGTTTTTTCAGTTAGTTATCTTTAGTATAAACAATGTAATTAGCTTCAATCATTTTTATTCAATTTTCATACTTTATATGATGATTTTAGTGCTATTTCTTTTCTACACAATTTTGTTCTTGATATGGTTTGTATAAGTTACACTTTTGCATTATCACTGTTCTTGGATTGTTATTCCATCCTTAAATAACATCTTCCTTAAATTGAAAGTCAGTTAGCAATATTTTCATCATTATGCTTGCAGACATATTGAGTAATAAAATGTCAATTATCTTCCCATCTTCAGGAGTTCAAAATCACCATCCAGTTACTCTTAAGGGAGAATTATAAGCTGAAATAATTTTCACAGTCAGTTGAAAAAAAATCATTGAATATCTTGTTTGGAAAATAATTTTCATCCTCTGTTTCTGTCACTTTTGGAGGTTATATTAACCATTAAGAATTGCATGTACTACTTTAATTCTCAATATTTTTTGGCTTTAAATCATGTTTATCATTATGTTCTACTGCTTTTATTTCTTCAAAGCACTTGTAATGATCTCTA
Source organism: Dama dama (assembly GCF_033118175.1). Taxonomy (NCBI): domain Eukaryota; kingdom Metazoa; phylum Chordata; class Mammalia; order Artiodactyla; family Cervidae; genus Dama; species Dama dama. The sequence goes on along the minus strand of NC_083705.1, from coordinate 52,149,592 downwards.
CCAAAATTTCATTACCTTCTCTGTTGGGTTTTCTGTTTGTTTTTCTTTTATTATAATTTTCTATTGCTTAATTTACATATTAGTTTTTTTGCCCCTTAAGGTCATAATAAAAGACCTTTGTACCTTGTTACTTTGTTAATTCCTAAAGTATGAAATTAACAAGTAACATTTCTGATTCCTAAGCACTATAATGTTAATTTTAGAGCTCAGGGATTTCTAATTTCCTGGAGATAAAATATATGCATATATAGAGACAGTATGTGTTCCGCCAGCTGCTTGGTAAGTAGGTCTGTCTTCTAGTTAGGTTGTACTCATGCAAGTTATTACAGAATATGAAGTTACACAGAGTAATCTCTTCTTTCCATAAAATCACAGAAATCTTCCTAGCTCTTGATAACACAAACACCAAATTGACAAAGGCTTTATTCTATGAATCAGCATTCAGACTTTTTCAATCTTGAAGTGAAGTGAAGTCGCTCAGTCGTGCCCGACTCTTTGCAACCTCATGGACTGTAGTCTACCAGGATCCTCAGTCCATGGGATTTTCCAGGCAAGAATACTGGAGTGGGTTGCCATTTCCTTCTTCAACCAGAGCGCCCGAAGGCTATATTTAATTTTTTTTAAAAAGATGAATTTTGAAGTAATTATAGATTCATTAGCAGTAATAAGAAATAATTCAAGGGGATTTCATGCACTCATTATGCATTTTCTCTCAGTGGTGACATCTTAGACTATAGTACAATAAATCTAGGATATTAATTTTTACATAAGATGTGTGACTTGGGTCAAAGCCCTAATATTTCTTTTTAAAGTTTTATTGAATTTGTTACAACATTGTTTCTGTTTTATGTTTTGGTTTTTTGGCCATGAGGTATATGATCTTAGCTCCGTGACCAAGGATCTTACCCTCACCCCTTCCACTGGAAGGTGAAGCCTTAACCACTGGACCACCAGAGAAATTCCCCCAGGCTCACTTTTTTTTTTTTTTTTAACCTAACAAATTTCTCTAATACAATTTATTTAAAAAGATATCTTTTCTCTGTTGAATTGTGCAGAGAAGAGATGGCCATTTACAAGCCTCAGGATTGTGAGAGAATATATTTATCTTATTTAAGCTGCTTAGATTTTAATATTTTGTTATGATAGCCTTTGCAAAACTAACACAGTTACCAAGCTGAAACTTCCAATAAACACCAAATGTCTTTCTATTTAGAACCTCTTTGATTTTTTATTAGTATTTTATAGTTTTTCAATGACAAATCTTATAAATAAATTGGTTATTTGGATATATTTCAGTTTTGAGTGAATATAAAAATCTCACTCTTTGTTAATTCCTATCTTATAGGAATGCAATTAATATTTTATGTTTGTTGTATATCGTGTATCTGTGCTGAACATATTAACTCTAGAAGAATTTTTTGAGCATATGTGTATTCCTAGACTTTAGTTTGTATATAATCATCTCATCTGCAGTTAGAGACAATTTTAGTTCTTTCTTACCTACATATCTGTCTTTTAACTATTTTTCTTGCCTTACTGCACTTGCTAGAACATCTCATACTATTCTAAATGAGAACTGTAAGTGAATATCTTTGCTTTGGTCCTGATCTTGAGAAGGGAAATAATTCAGTCTTTCAAGGTTAACTATGAGATTTTTGTCTTTGGTTTTCTTGTTATTTATTTATCTATTTTCTTTTGGTTGATGCTATTCATGAAGTGGGAGAAGTTACTCTCTATTCTTCTTTTTCTGAAAGTTTTTGTTTGTTTGATTTTATTATGTGAACAGTTGTGAAATTTGTCAAACTTCTTCTACACTGAATTATAAGACCATGTAATTCTTTTTTTTTTTTTTGTCTTTAGGACTGGGTGAATTACATTAATAATTTTTTAATATGGAACTGGCCTTATATGTGGAGAATGACTATCAGTCAAAAATAGTGCATAACTAGTTTTATATATTACTAATTCTCTTTATTAATTTTGCTGAGGATTTCTACATTTATTTTATGATGGAAATTGATCTGTATTTTTCCTTTTGTGTCCTGTCTTCTTCTTGTTGTGGCATTACTGTAAGAGTAGCTATTACAGTAATAGAAATAAAAATCTAATATTTTACTTCAAAAACTGTGACCCTCATGAATAAGATCTGTGATTCCTGTCATTAAAGATGTGAGGAAAGGGTATCTATAAGCAATTACTTTTAAATTTAACACTAGGAATTTATTCTCTGGAATCATATCATTTATCATATGCTATGGTCAATTAGCTGCATTTTATAGCTACAGTAAAGGGTGATGGGAAAGTGCAAAAAGATTCTTCTAATATCAGACACAAAACTGAATTTCTGTGTAATTTAGAACAAGTGGCTTTAACCTCATGGAATTGAAATTTCTGTGCTGTGAAATGAGAATTATGATGCCAACTATTAATAGTACTGGAGAAGTCAAATCAAATAATATAAGTAACACCTTGTAAGATAATAGAATTTTCAATAAGCTCAGTGTGAAATTATATCTCTAGTTCTTTATCTATTATCCATATATAGAAACAGAAAAAAATAGAAAGGGACTTCCCCTGGTGGTCCAGTGGTTAGGAATCCACCTGCTAATGCAGAGGACATGGGTTCAATCCCTGGTCTGGGAGGATTCCACATGCAACTAAGCCTGAGAGCTGCAACTACTGAGCCTGTGTACTGCGACTACTGAAGTCCACAAGCTTGGAGCTGGTGCTTCACAACAAGAGAAATCACCACAAGGAGAAGCCCATGCATTGCAACAAAGAGTAGTCCCTGCTCATTGCAACTAGAGAAAGCCCACGCACCACAACTAAGACTCACTATGGTCAGAAAAAAATAAATGAATACGATTCTAAAAATGAAACAATAGAAAGATGGTTGTGGGCTAGCGTTAAACAACATTTCCATTTCCAGAATTATGTCCTTAAAGAAGATGTAGACTAGGTTTTGGTGGGTTTGACTGGAAAGCCAGAATCCAAGTTGCCCATAAGTAGTTCGTAGAAAGGATGAAGATGTTGCTTAAAGTTCTTTCTGAATGGTATTAGGTGACTTGATTCTGAAAAAGCTGTTAGCATAGAAAAAATGAGCTTTGCACTCTGTCCCCATAGAAGGAGACTTGCATATGGACAAGACTCCTTATATGGGGACAGTCATGCTTAACAGACTCTGCAACCCAAAGGAGATTGGCTGAATATTTTCACTACTTTTGTTCTGATTATTGTGACCTCCTCACTCACATTTCTGCCACTTTAATTAAATAAAAATTACTCTTTTATTAAATGGGTTAGCATGGGTGTCTATTCCAACATTTTAAAAAATATCCCTTAGTTCTCATCAACTAATCAGTTGATTTCAGCACTATTTCTCCCTTTTTTCTTACTTTATCACCATCTAGCCTCCTCCCCTAGGAGATTCAGACCTTGCTATTCATAAATGACATACTTTTCCGTTATACTCAAAAGTTTTCTTTATAATCAAAAGATAGCTTAGCTGATTATAACATTCTTGCATCACATGTTCTTTCTCTCAGTGTATTTTAGATACTGATCAAACTGTCTCCTTGCATGAATATTACTGTGAAGAAGTCAAATTCATCTTGATATTTCATGCTGGTAGGGGACATGGTATTTTCCTCACCTACTCCTAGGATTCTTTCTTTGTACCTGATTTTTAACATCCTTTCCAGAATATGCTTTGATTTGGAATGCTAGGTATAAACGTTAGGTTTCATTATTTCTTGGAAATGTATGAGCCCCTTCACTCTGCACATTTTCTGTCTTTGTTTCAGAAAAATAATGTTAAAAATAATTATACTTTAGACTCTCTATATTTTGTGTTCCATATGCTTATTTCTTAAAAATATCCATAATATAAGTTAGATATACTTTCTTTTTAAGTCTATCATTCTTTGTATGATCATATTTACATTCCTCTCTCCTTCCCTCTCTTTCTGCCTGACTCATCCTCATAACTACTTAGAAACATCTAGCTTTTTTCACCTATAATGCTTTAGCTTTTCATTTGTTGTCATATTGTGACATTTTGCAACTCAATTCCATATTCTTTGGACTTCCTACAAAGTCTTTTTGCAATACTTGTTCTCATTGTTCAAATTTCACTTATTACTTATAAAGATGATATTATCTATAAATCCTGTGAGAATAATGAGAAGCATTTCCTTCATATCCTTGGTTTTACTGTAACCATCTTTTCATTAGAAATGTCTTTTACTGACTTAAAGAAAAATGTTTTGTGCATAGAGCTCATTTTCTAAGTATGATCCATCTTTGAATTTTTTTTTTTTTTTTTTTTTTTTTTTGCTGCTTGTCAGAGATGTTGGCAACTGTAGTAACTGGGCCCTTCTAGGGCATGGATTCAGAGGTGCTGTTTCCAAACTTCCTCAACAAATTGCTAGGTTGATAGAAAATATTCTTTGGCTTCAGCATACGTTTGGTGGATGTGATTCATCACACAACAAAACCCTTAGCTTGAACCAGTCAAGTGTCCATTCCAATGAGGAACACCTTTCATGAAGATGTTTATAGCTTTCATGAAGAAATTTATAGCTAACCATCAGTTGCAAGAGTGATGGAGTGGCTAGAGGTGTTAAGTGAAGAGGCGTGTTGTTCTTCATAGATCAAGAAACTGTCCCTACCTTTAGGCTACAACTCATCTGGCCATCGTGGCCCCAGAATTGCTGACAGTATGAGGTTCAAGCTCTCTGTGTCTGCTACTGTGGTTAAGCAAAAACCAAGAGCCCGTTCTCCCATTGCCGCTAAACTACTCTCAAAGCAGCTGACATTCATTGCTGCATAAAATCACCTTTAAAAAACAGCTTTATAAAATGTAGGTTAAATGTTACAAATTTCAGCCATTTCAGTTAGATATTGTTCAGTAAATGTTTGTATATCTGCAGAGCTGGTCTGCCTTTTTCTGCCCCTAACCTCTGCCTACTCTCTTCTTAGAATGGAGGCTCCATTCCAGGAAGAAGATGATCAAGATGCCTTTTTTGTCCTTATGGTACTGCTACCCTCACAGCCCCAGGTGCTGACAGTAGCTGAGAGCAACAGCAAAGTAATATTCTGTTTCTTCTTTCTTCTGAATTCTATTTAGTGCCTCCAATTGGCAGAAATCAATAGAAGTTTAGCAAGCTAGGGTGTCTGAAATATGTGGCTTGCAAGTTTACACCTCAGAAGAATGAAAGAAAGTGAAGAAAGGAAAATGTAGTATTGAGAACACATCGTATTGAAAACCACAGTACCAGAGCACACCTCAACTCAGAAAGTCATGGATTGGTCCCTCTGTTTTTCTCCTAATCTGGTCAGACTGCTATAATGAAGTACCATAGAGTGAATAGCATATAAACAACAGAAACATAGTTCTCACAGTTCTGGAGGCTGAGAAATTCAAGAGCAAGATACTAGCAGATTTGATATCATTCGTTCATAAGAGATCCACTCTTAAGATCACCAATCAAAGGCCCTATTTCCAAACACCATCCCACTAAAAAACTAAGTTTTAGTACATGAACAATTTAATCTATGGAAATACTCTTCATTGTCCTCTGTTTAACTTTCACTGAAGCAATTATCAGGCTATAAAAGAAAAGGTACAAATGGTTTTGTTTATTTTTACTAGTTTTTTCTTGTTGTTGCTCTGTTTTTTATTCCGCCCCCCCCCCCCCCCCCCCCGCCCAGGTACCTGCTTTTCTGTTTAAAATATCTAGGTCCCAACAGGATATATTCCATGGTACCCCAGCCTTCCAGTAATGCTTAATGTCTTAGCTGTAATTTTGAAGAGATTATGCAGGATAAGGAACTCATTTTTTTGTTTTTTGAAATGTATGGATATCTTGGGAACTGAAGAAGTTTGTGAAAGTAAACATCATGCACTGTTGTTTAGGTTAATATTTCACAATTTTGGCTAGTATAATTCTGTTTGTATCTTGGAATTAAGTGTTTTGTTTTGTTTTGTTTTCCATAGTGTTAAAGCTCTAATCTTCTACTATTCTTTTGTTCTTTTGGGTATTTTCCAGGAGTTGAGAAAGATGAAATAAAATGCTTTTATTTCATTATTTTTAAAAAGAAAATTTTCATTCTCCAGTTGCAGCCTGTCAAACCAATATTTAGTCTTTCAGGAGAAACAGTATTGTCCTTCACCCAATACTTTTTGTTGTTGATATTGCAAAGTTCCCATTATGAATCTGTCACAGAAGCAAAATCATAAATTGCAAGTCACAAAAGTTTGGCAAATGTTCATATGTATAAAAATATCACAAAGAAATGTTTGTTCAGTTGGAATATCACTGATAAATCTATTGCATATAGTATAGGTATTAGTATCCTAGGGTTGTTACAGCAAATACTGCAAGTACATGACTTTAAGCAATGGAAATGTATTTTCTCACAGTTCTGGTGACAAGAAGTCTGAAATAAAGGTGTCAGCAGGATCATGCTCCCTCTGGATACTCTAAGCAAGAATCCTTTTTTTTTTTTCTCCCTAACTTGTGATGATCACTGGAAAATTCTTGGCATGACTTGATTCAAAGTTGCATCCCTCCAACCCCTGTCTCCACCATCACATGGCCCTTTAAACTGTGTGTTTACCTGTTCTGTCTCTTTCTCCTTACAGAGACACTAGTCATTGGACTTAGGGCCCACCTCAACCCAATACAACCCTGTGCTTGTGCTCAGTTCTAAGTCATATCAATCCAACCATCTCATCCTTTGTCATCCCTTTCTCCTCTTGCCCTCAATCTTTCCCAGTACCAAGGTCTTTTCCAATGAATCAGCTCCTTGCATCAAGCAGCAAAAATATTGGAGCTTCAGCTTCAGCAGCAGTCCTTCCAATGAATACTTAGGGTTAATTTTCTTTCAGATTCACTGGTTTGATCTTGCTGTCCAAGGGACTCTCAGAAGTCTTCTCCAGCCCCACTTCATGGCAAATAGATGGGGAAAAAGTAGAAACAGTGACAGATTTTATTTTCTTAAGCTGCAAAATCACTGTGGACAGTGACTGCAGCCACAAAATTAAAAGACGCTTACTCCTTGGGGGAAAAAAAAAAAAGCTATGAAAAGCTATGATGAAGCTTAAAATATCCTAATTAGAGAGCCTAGATGAAGTTGGGGACAAAGTCTTAGTTTCTGTGACAGTAAATTACTCCTGTTTTGAATAACAGCTTCTTATGCCACTATGTTCTATTTAAATTTGACTCTAGGATTTCAGGTGATCCTGTGACTAGAGCTACTTATCATCAACTGGGCATAATCATATCATTAAGCCATAAAGTCAATTGCTCACAGCAGAAATTGACTATATAATGAAAATGATACATTCAGGATTAGGCTAAACAATTATGAAGGGATCCAACAGCTGCATGTATAAATTACCTAGATTCCTGAGTCACCTGCAACAATGTAGACTATTGCTTTTTCATTGACTATCTTGACTTGAGTCCATTCGAAGATTGTGGCTTGATACTGGTTTTAAAGGGTCTCCATGATGGATGGTAATCGTACCTCCCCTCTCTAAGAGAAGAAACAATGGCAACTTTTTCTCCCAACAACACAAGACCCCTTTTGTGACATGACAGCTAGAACTCCTAGAGAAATAAGATATTTAGTGTCACAAATGGTGGCATGTTTCTGTATACCACTGTAGGAACTCTGTTTTATTCACTTTTATTCTAGCCACCACTGAAGGGAACTGTTCTTCAGCAGATGAGTTTTACCATCCACCACCTGAATTCTCATGTTGACTCCAAGGCGTGAAGTAAGATTTAACCAAAGGTGACCAGACCAATTCATTTCACTATTTCCTGACCTTTCCTATTTTTAATACTAAAAGTCTCTCAGAAAGCCCCTCAGTCCCATGACTACGAAGATATTTAATCATTCTAAATGCAACCTGTCCACTTCATATAGACAACATATTATGGAGTAAATTTTAGAAAACCATGAAACAGGAACTGATGTATCACTGCCTTCTCTTTTTGCTCCCTGATCCTGAGATACCTTCAAACATCTTCTCATACATTCCCTTGGAATCATGCAAGCAGCAACCCATAGTGTTGAAAATATTCATTGTACCTCTTTGCTTTGGCCTTCCTTTGAATTCTGCTTCCTTCCTTCTATTTTTCACCCTTGTTGCCTGAGATCACCTCCTTTATAATGTATTCACATGTACCTTTTTAAAAAAAAATTGATATTTTAGGCTTCCCTGGTGGCTCAGTGGTAAAAAATATCTGCTTGCCAATGTAGGAGACTTGGGTTCTATCCCTGATATGGGAAGATCCCACATGTGGGGAAACAACTAAGATCGTGTGTCATAGCTATTGAGCCTGTGTTCTAGAGCCCGAGAGCTGCAACTACTGAGCCCACATGCCACAGCTCCTGAAGCCTGCATGCCCTAGAGCCTGCGATCTGCAACAAGAGGCCACTGCAGTGAGAAGCCCACACCTGCGACTAGAGACTAGCCCCCACTCGCCACAACTGGAGAAAAGTTTGTGCAGCAACATAGACCCAGCACAGTCAAAAATCAATCAATCAAATTATATAAAAATGTTCTTTCTTAGCAAATTGCTATAAATCGCCTGCTATCTTAAACAAATACGATTTTATTTGGATTTGAAGTACTAAAAAGGAGCTGAAATGATAGTGAAAGCCATGGTGAATTTCAGATACAAATTTATATTATTCAGATATCAGTTTCTTCTTAGATGTTACTTTGACGTTAAGTAGATTTTGAAGAAAGTAGTTAAGGATTCTTATTTAAGGGAGCATTATCTATCTATCTATATGTATGTTTAAAGTGGCATAATTTAATTGGAATGGAATCTTTCTTGAAAGATCAGAGAATTAGATCACCTACATTTCCTCCCACACCTCCACCCATTCTTTTCCCAACTTCATCATTTCTGTTACTTAATTTTTTCTGCTATAGTCTTAGATTCCATAGTTGTTTTAGATAAATTATATTTTAAAATAGACTAAAGTCTTTCCACCATATAAGGCCAAATAAAGATTGCTTTAGGATATACATCACTTCATCCATAGCTGTTTTAGAAATTATTCCAACAATTATAATAAGCATAAAAATGCTAGAATGTTTCTGATGTTGTCTATTATTACATCAACCATAATTCCAATGTGTTGAAGTTTTACATTTCTTAGTTTTCCTTTGTATTGAACATGTTTGAGTCCTTGTCTTAATGGCCACCAGTTTCTTTGTCAAAGCTTCTCCAGTCATGCATTATTTTGTCTCAATTATCTCTGTTCATTGGATTTAATTGTCTAATTTTTTCTCTGTTAGGAATATCTGTAAAAACTATTTGCAGGTGTCTGAGTTTCTGCCTGTTTGTGAGTGCTTGAGTGTTGCTTTTATCCAGTTTTAAAAAAAAAAAGGGGGGGTTGGATAGAAAGTTTTTATTTCACATTTTTTTCTCAGAACTTTACAGACATAACCCTTCTGTCTTCTCTGCTTCTCTGAATAAATATCACATTAGTCCTTTGTTTGCTTCTCTATGAGTCTTTTGCTCAGCTGGATTTTTCTTCAAGAAAGGCCAATGTCTGTCTTTTTTTAAGCTTTCAGGTTTGACGATGTATATGTTCTGGCTTCACGACTGAACAAGACCTTAATTAGGTATAATATGCTGTTGTTGTTATTTAGTTGTTCAGATGTTTCCCACTCTTTTGTGACCATGTGGACTATAATGGTCATATTTTATTTACCTGAAGAAAATGCTGATGGCTCCTTTATCTTCTGGCTTTAAATGGAACTCACAAGAAATCTGGGCCCAGCTTGAATTTCACCCCATGAAAACAAATTGCTATTTTCTGCCTGGTTGCTTAATTTTTTTTTTTTTTTAATTCCTGAAGTTTTGCAACTTAAAATGAATATATCTCAGTGTCAATTATCTCTATCATTTCCCAGTGTGCTCTTGTATGCTTCAAATTCAGTTATTTCTCCTTTTATGCATTTCCTTTCAGAAAAAATATGCTATTTTAAAATATTTTTCTTCTCACTGTTGAGGTATCCAGAAATACCAATTATCTTTCAATTGGAAGATTTCCTTTTTCTGTCCTCATTATCTGTTATCCTCTTCCTAATTTCTTCAAATTATGTATCATTTTGTAAGTTTTTACATTTCTTTTTTGTCAGTGATTTCATTTTCAGCAGCATCTATTCTCTTACTTGCTGTGTCTAATCATTTATTAGTTTTATGTGAAAATTGCTTTATTCTCTTTGGGCTTCCTTTTCAATTTTGAGTCCCTGTATATTGGATTTCTTTTATCATTAAGCCTCTATGGGGATATTTCTGCACTTGGAAGAAATGGTTTCCTCTAACATGTGGTTCTTTTCTGTCTTTTTCATGATAGTTTTTCTTAAAAAAAAAAAAAAAAAAAGGTGAAAGAATATTCTTCCATAATTGTCAGCCAATTTCTCTTCTCTTTGGCCATGCTTGTGGAGAGTTCTGTTTGTTACCAAGTGTAACCTCCTCCCACTTGCTGTAGTACAGGCCAACACATCAAGAGACCAAGTGTTGGGGCAAGCAACTTTATTCTAAAATCCAGTAGACTAAGAAGATGGTAGGCTAGTGTCCCCGAAAAAGCCATCTTACTAGAGTTAGAACTCAGGCTTTAAAAGGGGGGATATAGTTGGTTATTGCAGACTGCTTGTACCTGAACCCTTTTTTCTTACAGCTATCCATTAGGTCTGGTCACACTGTTCCTATAAGCTTCTAACAAGACAAATATTTGTCTTCTCTATTCTGTAACTTTTTGTCTCTATATAAATGGGAAAATATCATACTTTTACAGATCAGAGCCTTGAAAATGGGCTATGTATATTCAGGCTGTAGGCAACATTCTTTTAGTTATTACTTGTAGCAAAAGCAATAGAACACAAATTTTAAGGTAAAAGAAACAGAAAAATGGAATCAGATTTGCTCTTCTCTACTATATATTGACATGTTCCATTTGCTAGCATATTATCATTAATTTTCCTTGACCTTCCCTTTCAGTCTTAGCTGAGACATTCTTTGTTCCCTTTCTGAATCATTCTAAGACTTACTTGGAGAAGTCGGGTGTTTCATCTTTTGTGATATTATTATTATTTTAGTATTGTGAGTGAACTCATTTGTTCATTAGTGTTATGTTAAATCTCCTGCAATATGGATGCACTGGGCCCCCACGACTCATGCTTTTGTGAGAGAGTTCCTTCTACTTGTTCAACGAATCTCCTCTGCTCTCCGTTCACTGCAGCCCATTACATTTGTATACAGCCACGCTCATACCTGTACCACTGAATGGTAAGGATAACCAGGGGTATAGCAAATCTTGTTAGAGCAAATCAACCACAGAAAGAAAGTGAAAGTGTTAGTAGCTCAGTCATGCCCGATTCTTTGCAACACCACAGACTGTAGCCAACAAGTTTCCCTGTCCATGAAATTCTCCAGGTAAGAATACTGGAGTGGGTTGTCATGCCTTTCTCCAGGAGATCTTCCCAACCCAGAGACTGATCTCTGACTTCTCCAGCCAATGCAGGTTCTTTACTGCTAGCCACCAGGGAAGACCAGGCCCCTCAACCACAGAGGAAAGAGGGATTTTCAGCACTCTCATCATGCCTCTATCTCCACACAATGTCCTTTGTGCTCCATGAGCTTTTTAGAAATGGTCTGTCAGCCCTACTTTTTACTCCCAGCTTAAAAGAGTCCTGAGGACTCTCTAGGCTGCAGGCAAAAATTTGTTAGTATTCTCTAGTTGCCTGTACTCCTCTAAACCTGATAAATAATAAATGTTACACTTACCTTCTTATTAAGTTTTATCTTGGAACATTTAAGTAATACCAAACCTCAAGTGACTAAAAAAAAATATAAATTTGAAATATAATGTAGCAAGCCTATAAGTGTTGAAACAAAAGTCATTAAAAACAAACATTCTGAGGTGGAAACTCATAGTGAAAATGAAAATTGTTCAGTCATGTCCGACTCTTTGCGACCCCATAGGCTATACCGTTCATGGAATTCTCCAGGCCAGAATACTGGAGTGGGTAGCCATTCTGTTCTCCAGGGGATCTTTCCAACCTAGGGATGGAACCCAGGTCTTCCACGCTGCAGGTGGATTCTTTACCAGCTGAGCCACCAGGGAAGTGGATGTCTAACTCATCATGATCTGGAGAAGTAAACATTGATAATAACAATGGACAAAAATGGTCACTTGAGTGCCAGCCAAAGAGCATTTGTTTTAACATTGATTGAAGAACAACATGAACAAATAAACTTTAGTTGAATAATAAAATTATCTGTGAATAATTGGTTTGATGAAATAATAGATTAAATTTTCTGGCCTAGAGAGGGCTAGTGCTTATATATATCATCTCATTTAACTCTTTTTCATCTTTCAGGCATGTTTTACAGATTAAGGTACTTAGGTAGAGAAAAATTAACAATTTGTCCAAAGGCATCCAGATTATTAAATGAAGTCAGTTTTTCAAGGAGACAGGCTAGTTCCAGAGTCTATGCCTAGTCTTTCACTCCTCCTCCACGCATTTGTGGAATGGGTGAATTTATACCCCAAACTATAACCTCATGTCTTACTTACCTCATTTTTTCCTCAGATATTTCTACATAATCATTGCCATATAATCCTTTCCTTACACAACCCTGGGCTAATATTTCATAGTTTGACCTTATCTATTTATTTGCCTTAATTTTTGCTCACATTTACTGTGCAGTTTCGATGTACACTCCTTGAAACTAAAAGGGGAGATAAATGCATTAATTTTAAAGCCCAAATCACAGCTAAATCGAAACTTATATATTAACATTTATCTTTTACTTAAATCTATTGGGATATGTGCAAATGTTCACCACTTAACTCTAATTTCCTTGAAGATATATTTTTTTAATCTTTATTTTATTCCAAACCCAAAAATTTGCTTGCCCCTTGGAACTCAGCTCCTGTTCAGAAGATTTGATTAAATGACAATGAGAAGGTTCTAAATAAAAAATAATATTATATGACAAAGAAACCCTTTGATATTAAGGAAACCAGCTTGAAATGAGACTAATAGTATCAGTTGGAGAGAAAAATGAACATATATTTCTTCAGCAGCAACTTAAAGACTTTTGCATTTTCCACATACTTAACTCCCCCCCACACACACTTTCTATTCATCAATAATCAGGAATTTTCAGTTACTTTCTGCAAAGTTATTTGGCTCTATTTGGGACTCAAGACAACATATTTGCTATTCCTCAAAGAAAGCTTGAATCTGCTTACACAATAATGCAAATGTTCTTAGTTGTTCAATGAAATGGATAAATTAAGTGATCAAAACACAAACTTTCAATTCATTTCAGTCACGCAGTCTCCTCTGACTCTTTGTGACCCCATGAACTGCAGCACACCAGGCTTCCCTGTTCATCAGCAACACCCTGAGATTGCTCAAACTCATGTCCATCCAGTTGGTGATGCCACCTAACCATTTCATCCTCTGTCTCCCCCTTCTTCTTGTGCCTTCAATCTTCCTAGCATCAGGGTCTTGTCCAATGAGTCAGTTCTTCGCATCAGGTGGCCAAAGTTTTGGAATTTCAGCTTCAGCATCAGTCCTTCCAATGAATATCCAGGAATGATTTCCTTTAGAATTGACTTGTTTGATTTCCTTGCAGTCCATGGGACACTGAAGAGTCTTCTCCAACTCCGCAGTTCAAAAGTATCAGTTTTTCAGCGCTCAGCTATCTTGATGGTCCAACTCTCATATCTATACATGACTAATGGAAAAGCTATAGCTTTGACTAGATGGACCTTTGTGGGCAGAGTAAATGTCTCTGCTTTTTAATATGCTTTCTAGGTTGTTTTTTCTTCCAAGGAGCAAGCATCTTTTAATTTTATGGCTGTAATCACCATCTGCAGTGATTTTGGAGTTCAAGAAGATAAAGGGTCTCATTGTATCCATTGTTTCCCCATCTATGTGCCATGAAGTGGTAGGACCAGATGCCATGTTCTTAGGTGTCTGAATGCTGAGTTTTAACCCAGCTTTTTCACTCTCCTCTTTCACGTTCATCAAGAGGCTCATTAGTTCTTCTTCACTTTCTGCCATAAGGGTGGTGTCATCTGCATATCTGAAGTTATTGATATTTCTTCTGGGAATCTTGCTTTCAGCTTGTGCTTCATCCAGCCCAGCATTTCCTATGCCCTATTCTGCATACAAGTTAAACAAACAGGGTGACAATATACAACCTTGACGTGTTCCTTTCCCAATTTGGAGCAAGTCTATTGTTCCATGTTCAGTTCTAACTGTTGCTTCTTGACCTGAATACAGATTTCTCAGGAGTCAGGTCAGTTGGTCTGGTGTTCCCATTTCTTGAAGAATTTTCCACAGTTTGTTGTGATCCACACCGTCAAAGATTTTAGCATAGTCAATGAAGCAAAAGTAGATGTTTTTCTGGAATTCTTTTACTTTTCTATAATAAAATGGATATTGGTAATTTGATCTCTGGTTCCTTTGTCTTTTCTAAATCCAGGTGGAACATCTGGAAGATATCAGTTCATGTATTGCTGAACCCTCACTGGGAGAACTTTCAGTGTTACTTTTCTAGAGTGTGAGACCAGTGCAATTGTGCAGTAATTAGAACATTCTTTGGGATTGCCTTTTTTGGGGGGATTGGAATGAAAACTGACCTTTTCCAGTCCTGTGGCCACTGCTGAGTTTCCAAATTCACTGACATATTGAGTGCAGCACTTTCACAGCATCATCTTTTAGGATCTGAAATAGCTCAATTGGAATTCCATCATCTCCACTAGCTTTGTTTGTAGTGATGCTTACTAAGGCTCACTTGACTTCGCATTCCAGGATGTCTGGCTCTAGGTGAGTGATCACACCATTGTGATTATCTGGGTCATGAAGATCTTTTTGTATAGTTCTTTGGTGTACTCTTGTCACCTCTTCTTAACATCTTCTGCTTCTGTTAGGTCTGTACCATTTCTGTCCTTTATTATGTCCATCTTTGCATGAAATGTTTCCTTGGTATCTGTAGTTTTCTTGAAGAGATCTATAGTCTTTCCCATTCTTTTCTTTTCCTCTATTTTTTTCATTGATCACTGAAGAAGGCTTCTTATCTCTCCTTGCTAGTCTCTGGAACTGTGCATTCAAATGGATATATCTTTCCTCTTCTCCTTTGTCTTTTGCTCCTCTTCGTTTCTCAGCTTTTATAAGGCCTTCTCATACAACCATTTTGCTTTTTGCATTTCTTTGTCTTGGGGATGGTCTTGATCCCTGTCTCCTGGACAATGTCTCAAACCTCTGTCCATAGTACATCAGGCACTCTGTCTATCAGATCTAATCCCTTTCATTTATTTGTCACTTCCACTGTATATTCGAAAGGGATTTAGGTTATACCTGAATGGTCTAATGGCTTTCCCCACTTTCTTCAATTTAAATCTGAGTTTGTCAATGAGGCATTCTTGATCTGAGCCACAGTCAGCTCCCAGTCTTGTTTTTGCTGACTGTATAGAGCTTCTCCATATTTGGCTACATAGAAATTAAGTGATCAAAATACAAACTTTGCTCATTATAAAATTGAGGTATTGGTCCCAGAATTGCCTTCAATTTCAGTCATTCCAGAAAATGGGATGAAATATAGCATTATTTTCCAAAAATAGCAATATACTTGGAGGTAAAATATGTCCTAAATCAATACTCATCTTAAAATACAATGAGAAAAAGTTGCTAAACTAACATGAATATTTATTTTGCAGGTTGCTTTGAATTCGACTTTTTATCATCTAACTGCATTTTTTTCTCTTTTCTATCATCACCCAAGATAATCTTTTTTATAAGTATTCCTAAATGGCATTTTATAATTCTATAGTGGCAGCTTAGATATTAATTTTGGGGAGGAGAATAGCAACAATAACTGTATGTAGGGCATTCCAGTGATTTCTGAAGTGACACGGTCTCTTGATCTGAATGAAAGTCAACAGGAAATGGGAAGAGATGGCACAGCTTCTGAATGTTTTTATGATTTCTGGGAAATACACAGTTACCATATAGCTCAGTCAGTAAAGAATCTGCCTGCAATGCAGGAGACTCGGGTTCGATTCCTGGGTCGGGAAGATCCCCTGGAGAAGGAAATGGCAACCGGCTCCAGTATTCTTGCCTGGAGAAACAAACCCAGGGACAGAGGAGCCTGGTAAGTTCCCAGTCCGTGGGGTCGCAAGAGTCGGACATGACTTAAGCCACTAAACCTCCACCATAGAGATTCAATACAGAGTCATATGAAGGGGTTAAAATATCTAAGCAACAGTCTTAGTATATTGTATAAAAGAAAACCTGAATTTTGTTATAATATCTAAAGTACGACATTTGAATTAATATGGTCTTCAAATCCTGTTTGGCATTGCAATATCTTAAAAACAAAATTATCATAAACTTCAAAGAGATAAATCTTTCACAGCTTAAAAGCAAACAAACAAAAAATTAGGCCTTAGGTTAGGATTCAGTGGGGCTTTATTCAATTTTGGAAAACTTATGAATTAATAGGAGTTAAGAAGTATAAGTTCAGAGGAGAGAGTGCTACAGGATTTCTTTTTAGGGGGGATGTAAATGTTCCAAATTGAGAGAGTGGTGATGCCTGCTGTACTTTGTGAAAATACCAAACACTGAACACTTTACCACTAATGCTAAACATTATACTCTTTAAAGTGGTAAAATATATGGTACATAAATTATTTCAATAAAGCTGTAATTTTGAAAAACAAACAACTTATGATAGACAGCCTCTTCTTGGGTCCCAGCAGTGTTTAAAGATTATTTACTATCTAGTTCCCAAAATATGACCACTTTTCTCTCTAATTAAACTCAGGAGTATATTTTTCTCTTTGAAGACAATATTAGTAAAATTTTAAAAGTAAATGATTTAAAACTTAATTTAATTTATACCAGCACATGCATTTTATTAATTTGTAATAAATTAAAAAAAAAACTGATTAAGTATGTAACCCTTACATATTTGGGGCTTCCACCATGGTGCAAGTGGTAAAGACCCCGCTAGCCAATTCAGGAGATGTAAAAGACGCCAGTTTGATTCCTGAATGTGGAAGATCCGCTGCAGAAGACCATGGCAACCCACTCCAGTACTCTTGCCTGGAGAATCCCATGGACAGAAGAGTCTGGCAGGCTACAGTCCATAGGGTCTCAATGAGTTGGACACAGCTGAAATGATTTAGCATGCATGCATGCACGCATTTTGCTTCTTTATCCATAAAATTGGGGCATTTGTCATATAATTAAAACAAAAACCATGTAAACAATTAGAATTTTTCCTAGTGCCTAGAAAGTGCTTTGTACATATTATTAATAACTACTGCCCAGGGCATATTTACTTGTCAAATATGATATTTTTATACTTCTCCAAATAAATTTCATATTCTCCATGAAGTATTGCTTTTTTTTAAACATTTTTTTCACAAGCTGTCAACTCTTGAGAACACAAGAATTTTAAATACCAATCTTCAGCTCAATTAGTTTATACAGTAGGTGTGAATCATAAGGCTTCAGGATTTCTTTTTTTCCCTCAGAAATCACAGATCTAAGGAGATAGGAGATATAATTACCTATGAAAACCAAGTAAATTACAGCTAAAAGAATATATTCAACTGACATAAATATTGAAATATTTGTTAAGGTAGAAATCTTCATTTTTATAATTTAGTGAATTCCAATTTCCCATTTACTGTTTCCACATCTAAAATCTTGATATTAATCCAATTCCTCATGCTCAGTCCAGGAATGACTACGCATTCTCATAAAATTTGGTACTTACCCAATTATCGCTATGAGTGGATGGAGGCTGCAATCCCAGTCAGACAGAGGGGTGATTACCAAGGTTTTGGTCTCTTTAGAAATTTAAGTTTGGGCTACAAGAGAGCCAGCTTCATAGGCATTAGACACAGGTAGTCTTGTAGTCAAATGAAAGGCCCCACACTGATGTTTTGTTTATTGCTCTGATGTCATAGTCTTGAAATTCCTAGCAATTTTATTTATTTTTTTAAATTCTCAGTAATTTTTGAACAAAGAGTCCTGCACTTCATTCTGCAATGAACACTTCATATTATGTAGCTACTCCTGGATCACAAAGTCAGATAAGCTACCAAGTGTGTGATAATAGTTAAGGGTGGGAGGAAATTATTATAGGTGGTTGAGAAGGGAGAGGATGAGCATTTAATGTACTCTGAACACACATACAGAAATAGCAACTGTACCTCTTCCCACTAACTTCTCATAAGTTTCCCCTTGAACTATGGAGGAGCTGTTTTCCAAACACGGAGAAGAGAACCTGTGTGAAGCAAGGGATGGAGAGAAGTGTCTGCTTTTATATTTATTCAACAAAAAGTTCTGCAGGAAGGATAGTTGGTTGACAATATCCAGCTGCCCCAAGATTGGCCAGTGTGTTAAATCCAGATTATGCTTACCCAGTGACTAATTGTTTTGATGTACTAGGATCAGAATACCCCTGCCTACCTCTAGATTCTTATAATCCCTGTAATGGTAGACTTTGCTTAGAGAGCTTCATTATGTAGTCAACTGGTTAGTGTTCCCACTCTCTCTCTGTCACATTAGAAAAGGACCTAGTGCTGGCAAAGACTGAAGGCAGGAGAAGGGGACTAGAGAAGATGAGATCATTGGATGGCATCACTGACTCAACGGACATGAGTATGAGCAAGCTCCAGGAAATGGTGAAGGACAGGGAAGCCTGGCACACTGCAGTACATGGGCTGGCAAAGAGTCAGAAACAACTGATCGACTGAACAACAACAACAATATTTTAATTGTATAAAATTGTTATTGAGATCATGGGTAATTTTGTATTTCATTCCCCTTGCTTTGCTTATATGTATATTTTCTCTACAAATATATGTGGTACTTTAATGACATAATATAACTGGAACTCATCAAGAATAATACATTTTTTGGTCTTTTTAATAGGAAAAAATTATTTCACCCACCTCCATTTACTTACTAAACATAAAATGTGAAGCCTCATCTTACTTGTATACTAACATCAGGAAAATGATTCCAGTTTTGGTGAAAATTCTGCAAGACTGAAGAAAAGCAGTCTCACGTACACTCCATGACTGCTTTAACATGAATTACTGCTGCAAATCCATGGGCAATGTATGTGAACAAATACTCAATGTTTTAATGTTTTTTTTTTTTTTAATAAAGTTAGATTGTATTGGTTATGCTTTCACATTTCATAATATCTTTTAGAATTATCTATTTTTTTATTTCTTTAATGTCACAAACTATACTTTGAGATGCTCAAACATACAAGAAAAAAACTTATTAAAAGAAATATTCTGCAAGCAATCTTTCTCAAGCTACTTATACCATGATTACATGAAAAGTAAAAGTACTGCTTTTGAGTACTAGGGAAAAAAATAGACGGCATCATAATTTACGCGTTTGTGCCCAGTCGCGTCCGACTCTGTGACCCTAGGGAATATAGCCTGCCAGGCTCATCTGTTCATGGGATTTTTCCAGACAAGAATACTGGAGCGGGTTGCCATTTTCTCATCCAGGGGATCTTTCTGACTCAGGGATCAAACCCACGTCTCCTGCAGTTTCTGCATTGGCAGGTGAATTCTTTAACTCTGAGCCATCTAGGAAACCCCTATCATGACTTATAGGCTAACTTTATTAGGAGATATTGAGGTTAACTCTGAAATTTAAATGTAAATAAGATTTTTAAAAATCTCGATGTATATTTATCACAAATATATGTGACGAGTTAAGCTTTGAAAACCAGTAGATTGCAGTGGTTCTTGAATATTCCTTTGGCTATCCCTTCCCTTCACTTCAAATCAATCAGAAAGTCTTGCAGACTTGATGTCTTAGATCTTTCCTGAAGGCCCCCTGCCACGCTATTTCTGCTGGCTTTGGGCTAATGATCATTAATTCTTCATTTGAGTACTCATATTCCGGACTCCCCTGTGACCGTCCTCCACATTGCTGCCAGTGTGATTGTTCTGAAATGGAAATATGGTCATTCCTCTGTAATTCACTTGTGTCATTGACTTCCCAGAGCCTAGTTTGAAGTAAAATGCTTGTTAGCAGCATTTTCAAGAATTTTTGTGATCTTGTCCCTGCTTCCTTCTCAGGAGCATACCTTGTCGGTCTACAAAACCTCTCAGTCCCAGCTCTACTGAACACTTTGTCATTATTCAAAGGTTTCCTGAGTTTTCACAGCTCTGCAAGTTGCATCTTCTATTGTCACTGCCTGGATTATATTACCTCTCCTTGATCCTGAAAAGTAGAATTCATTTCTTTTTTTTTATTTGTATTTTTTCTGAAGTTCATAATTAACAAGAATACATTGTCATTTGAAAAACATGTACTTAATTTTTTTCCCATACAATAATTTAATATTTCTACACAAATGTTATTTTATTTCCCATTTCAGAATTACTAAATGATAATATCACATCACTTATATTCTCAGATGATTTCACTAATGTTCTCTCAGCAAGAAAGCAGATAAAAAAACAAATGACACTCCTTAAGTTAAACATTTCCTCCTCTACCCCTTGCTGGGTGCTGAATAAATCTCTAATAAACATCTTCAGGTATTTTATGTGACACACTGTCTGACATGCCCAGGAAATTCTTCAAGCCAGATACTTTTTCATTCCCTAAATGTGTTGAATGATAGTTGCTACATGACAAGTACTCATGTAATATTTGTTTAGAAAATTAAAGATAGCAAATAATTAAGAATAAAGCTGAATTTTGTTGTTTTTTAGTGTTATTTAAAAATTTTAATCAAAGTGACATACATATTCAGTTAACATTTAGTCTTGGTCATGTTCTTGCTTAAATTGTATAGGTATATAACAAAGAGTTCACTCCAACACCATTTTCCTCTTCCTGTGTGTTGGGTACTTTGTTATTTGTTTAGGGGATTCAGATAAATACAACACTGACTATTCAGTCATTGTTTTCATATTATAAGTGATTGAGGACATTATAGTTTATTCTCTGTTCCATCTACTATTTAATCAGCTAATAAAGTACTTTATTAGCTGAAGTTTAATAATCTTATTTTGTGTGTGTGTAAAATAATTAAAGTGTAAAATAATTGAAATACATTCAAAATATGTATTGCATAAGAACAAGGAAGCCTGGTATGCTGCAGTCCATGGGGTTGCAAAGAATCAGACATGACTGAGCAACTGAACAACAGGAAGTATTTCCTAGTAAAACATATCATTATAGATCAAATCTTACAGTTACAACAATATAAAAGTTAATAAACTCAGTGTTTATTGAAATTATAGTAATTCTTGTAAGATTTTTGAGTAATTTCCTCTAGTGAAAAACTCTGAAGTAGTGTAGTTGTTAGCATTTGTTTATTATACTTCCAATGTGAAATCCACTCACAAAGAACTATCCATAGTGGCACACACTGTCCACTCTGGTTGCATCTCATGACACTTACTTTCCCTTCCCCCAATAAAACACTGAGTTCTTAGTTATTTTTCAGGGACCTTATCTCTGATCTTTGCATAATAATTTGGTAAAAGCAATTTTTTGAAATATTAATCTGTTAGAACATGTTATGCAAATGACCTAAATTGGTTCTCTTGTATTACAATTATTATTAGTGTGGTAATGTTGCCATAACGAGTTGCCACAAACTTAGAGACTTGAAATAACACAGGCATTATCTCACAGTGCATTAGTCTTAAGGCTAGCTTGTTTGGGTCTCAGAGGCTAAAGTCAAGGTGTCTACAGGGCTGTGTTCCTTTGTTGTTGTTCAGTTGCTAAGTTGTGCCCAATTCTTTGTGTTGCCCAGTGGCTCAGTAGTAACAAATCTACCTGCAATGTAAGAGACACAGGAAACATGGGTTTGATCCCTGAGTGCAGAAAATCCCCTGGAGAAGGGGGTTTTCTCACTCCAGTATTCTTGCCTGGGAAATTCCATGGCAGAGGAGCCTGGCAGGCTCCAGTCCATGGGGTCCCAGAGATTTGGACATAACTGAAGCGAGTGAGCACAGTAAGCACTTTCAGAGCTCGTGGACTGTGCTCCCTTCTGACACTTTAAGGGAGAATCCACTTCCAGGCTTATGTGAGTGGTTGGTAGCATTCACTTCCTTGTGGTTATGGATTTAAGGTCCCTGTTTTCTTAATGGTTATTGGCTAAGGATCAGGGATCCTTCTCAGCTTCTAGAGAGCACTAACCTTCCTTGGCTCCTGACCCCATTCTTCCATTCATCTTCAACCCATCAGGAATGGGTAAAGACACTTCCATTACTCAGATCTCTCATGCCTCATATCTTTGACTGACTCGTGTCTTCTTTGGTTTTTATGGGCTCATATGATTACATTAGGTCCATTCAGATAATCTACAATAACCTTCCTCATATAAATCAATGAGTTGGTAACCTTAATTGCAGGTACAAATTCCATGTATCAAGACTCTTCTCAGCAGTACCCACATCAATGCTTTGCTGAACAGTTACAGAATACAAAATCCTGGGGAGACAGTTTTACAGTTCTGTCAACCACATCATGTAATGATTTTTTTCTTCTTCCATAAAGCATATTTAATAAGTTAGCTATAAATAGTGAGTATTTTTTGAGCACTTTACCCTATGATTACGTCCTTTCTTAAAGAAAGAATGAAAACAAGGGAGAAAAACACTAAAGAACACCCTTCATTACAAGTCTCTCTCTTGTTCTCCCCTCTTCCTCTTCCTTTCTCTTATATATTTTGTTGTTATAAGTTGTTCTAAAATATACAGATTCTGACCAGTGCCATTGAAGTCTCAAGCACTTTCCAGCTCCCTTCTCTGCCATCTTCAGCACGTGGATTTCCTTCCCCTATTCAAAGGAAGGCCAATGATCTTCTGACAACCTGCCATTATTCCAAGCATAAAGAAGAGGAAAGGGTGGGGTAAAAAGTGTCTAAGGGCAAAACCACAAATGCAGATTTATGGAGCCTTGTCATTCTTCAAAACATTCCCCAAAGCTCTGTTCAATGACTTGTTTTCATTTCACTGTTGGAACTATGCTTCAGTGCTTTCCCTAGATGAAAGAATTTCAACTAGGGAAAGAGTGGGCTGAATAGATTGGGCTGATAAATATCATTGTGTCTGACACACTGTAGTAGACAAAAGATATAGTTTATATTGGATTATTTCTTGTCTTACATTGGATAGACCAAAAAAATTAACTCACTTCACTAAACTGAGGCTTGGTGTCCTGAAATTCATTTCATGAAGACTGAAAAAACCAATAATCACTGAAATTCAGAAAAAAAATTCAATTTTTTTTTTTTTTTTTTTAGTAAATCTTGCTTGTGTGTTCAGTTACTTCCGTCATGTCTAACTCTTTGAGACCCCTCAGACTGCAGTCCACCAGACTGCAGGGGGTTGTCATGCTCTCCTCCAGGGCATCTTTATGATCCAGGGATCCAACATGTATCTCCTGCATTGACAGATTCTTTACCACTGAGCTACCTAGGAAACCCTGGTAAATCTTAGTTCATATGTAACATTTTGCTTTTGCAGTCACTCAGTCATGCTCTGCACCCCCATGGATTGCAGCATATCATGCTTTCCTGTCCTTCACTATCACTCAGAGTTTGCTCAAACCCGTGTCCACTGAGTTGATGATGCCATCCAACCATCTCATCCTCTGTCACTCCCTTCTCCTCCTGCTCTTAGTCTTGCCCAGCATCAGGGTCTTTTCCAATGAATCAGCTCTTTGCATCAGGTGGTCAAAGTATTGGAGTTTCAGCTTCAACATCAGTACTTTCAATGAATATTCAGAGTTAATATCCTTTGGGAAATCAGGATTGACTTGGATCTCCTTGCAATCCAAGGGACTCACAGGAGCATTCTCCAGAACCACAGTTTGAAAGAATCAATTCTCCAGTACTCAACCTTCTTTGTGGTCCAGTTCTCACAACCAGGGCTTCCCTGGTGACTCAGAGGTTAAAGCATCTGCCTGCAATGCGAGAGACCCTGGTTCGATCCCTGGGTTGGGAAGATCCCCTGGAGAAGGAAATGGCAACCCACTCCAGTATTCTTGCCTGGAGAATCCCATGGACGGAGGAATATGGTGGGGTATAGTCCATGGGGTCACAAAGAGTCGAACATGACTGAACGACTTCACTTCACTCTCACAACCAGACATGAATACTGGAAAAACCATAGCTTTAACTATATGGACCTTTGTTGGCAAAGTGAAGTCCCTGCTTTTTAATACACTGTCTGAGTTTGTCACAGCTATTCTTCCAAGGACTTTTAATTAAATGGCTGCAGTTACTATCTGCAGTGATTTCAGAGTCCAAGAAAACTGTTCCTATTTTCATTTTTGCCCCATCTATTTGCCATGAAGTGATGGGAATGGATGCTATGATCTTAGTTATTTGAATTGTTGAGTTTTAAGCCAGCTATTGTCACTCTCTTCTTTAATATTCATCAAGAGGCTCTTTCATTCCTCTTTGCTTTCTGCCATAAGGGTGGTGTCATCTGCATATGTTAGGTCATTGATATGTCTCTCTACAATCTTGATTCCATCTTAAGCTTCATCCGTGTAATATTATGCTGTTTTAAATTAATCTTCCCCAAAATGAAAAATTTTACTGTTAACTTTATAGGATTAAGTCAAAGACATTGAGTGTTAGAAATTCAATGCACTGTATATTTTGCTGACAAAGATCTGTATAGTCAAAGCTATAGTTTTTTTATGGCTGTGAGAGTTGGACCATAAAGAAGGCTGAGTGCCAAAGACTTGATGCTTTTGAACTGTGGTTTTGGAGATGACTTTTTGAAAGTCCCTTGAACTGCAAGGAGATCAAACCAGTCAATCATAAAGGAAATCAGTTCTGAATCGGAAGGACTGAAGCTGAAGCCCCATTACTTTGGCCACATGATACAAAGAACTGATTCATTAGAAAAGACCCTGATGCTGGGTAGGATTGAAGGCAGAAGAAAAAGGGGACAACAGAGAATGAGATGGTTGGAAGGTGTCACCTACTCAATAGACATGAGTTGGAGCCAGCTCCAGGAGTTGGCAATGGACAGGCAAACCTGGCGTGCTGCAGTCCATGGGGTCGCAAAGAGTTGTATGTGACTGAGTGACAACAGAACTGAATATGTTTTGAAGTGTAGAATAGAATGAATTTATGATCTTTTTTCTTTGCACAAATGATAATAAGCTTTTAACCTGACTTTCTGTCATTTTTTTTTTTTTCTGTTGTTTTCCTAAAATTAGGATAAGTTAAGTGAAGACAAAGGAGAAGTTAGTGGCAGAGTTTGAGATGGTTGGATGGTCCTT
The DNA here is from genome assembly GCF_033118175.1 of Dama dama. Classification (NCBI taxonomy): domain Eukaryota; kingdom Metazoa; phylum Chordata; class Mammalia; order Artiodactyla; family Cervidae; genus Dama; species Dama dama. The sequence goes on along the minus strand of NC_083705.1, from coordinate 52,124,229 downwards.
TGGACGATCTCTGTGGACATGAGTTTGAGCAAATTCTGGGCAACAGGGAAGAACAGGAGAGCCTGTTGTGCTGCAGGCCACAGGGTTGCAGGAATTGGACACAACTTAGCAACTGAACAACAGCAATGGTATATTCTAATCCATTTAAGATTTATACGTCTGATTTTGTGGATTTTTGTGACTAACCTTCAAAATAGCATTCCTATAGCAGAAGCTGATTAATAGCAATGGCAAATTTAAGGCATATTATTTTATACTTTCAGTGCTCTTAGTCCTTGCACTTAAAAAAAAAAAAAAAAAAAAAAAGCTCCATATCAATAAACACTATTGAGAGGACTTTCACTGTAACCAAAACATCAGCAATGCTTTTTGACTTCACCATTCTCTTGTCTGGGTGGCATAGTGTAGATGATGAGTCATAAAAAATTGAGATTCAAAGCAATTGTTTTCCAAACTACTTGGCACTGAAAAAATTGTAGTCATTTGGAAGTATTTAGGACTCTGAATCAAATGCACTTACTATTATATAAAATGCCAGAGTCAAAATACATAATAGTTATCCCTGAATTTCAAGGACAAATCATTTAGCTACAATAATTTTTAAGTCCTTGAGCATTTACTGTAAAGCATACTAAAAATGGGAATATGCAACTGACTATATATCCCCCAACAACACATTGATTTTCAGCTATTTCAATAATGGAATAATCTCAGTGTAGGACTCCTCTGTGACAGAAGCAATCATTCTAAGTGAAGTTTGGATTTAAAGCTATGTCAAGTGGTGAGGAAATTACTAAGTACTTCTGCTAAAAATTTTCCTTTTTAATCTGTTTCAACTTTGTTTACAATATTCCAAGGGTATTTTATTCCAAAGGTCTTTCATCATAACATATTTTCAGTGTAACATTTAATATTATGTGACAATTCAAGCAGGTAATACATACTGAAGAATTTACAATTCATCAGAGTCAGATGTGAAGTTGTCTTTCTTAGAAAGTGACAACTAAGAGGTGACTAAGGCTCCAAATAATACAATAGTACGTTACATGTAGATAAAACATGTCCTGAAAACAAGACAAAACTAAACAAAATTGGTAGATACAGCATGTTCTAAAAAAAATGGATTAAAGATCTAAATGTAAGACCAGAAACTATAAAACTCCTAGAGGAGAACATAGGCAAAACACTCTCCGACATAAATCAAAGCAAGATCCTCTATGACCCACCTCCCAGAATATTGGAAATAAAAGCAAAACTAAACAAATGGGACCTAATGAAACTTAAAAGCTTTTGCACTACAAAGGAAACTATAAGTAAGGTGAAAAGACAGCCCTCAGATTGGGAGAAAAGAATAGCAAATGAAGAAACAGACAAAGGATTAATCTCAAAAATATACAAGCAACTCCTGCAGCTCAATTCCAGAAAAATAAATGACCCAATCAAAAAATGGGCCAAAGAACTAAACAGACATTTCTCCAAAGAAGACATACAGATGGCTAACAAACACATGAAAAGATGCTCAACATCACTCATTATTAGAGAAATGCAAATCAAAACCACAATGAGGTACCATTACACGCCAGTCAGGATGGCTGCTATCCAAAAGTCTACAAGCAATAAATGCTGGAGAGGGTGTGGAGAAAAGGGAACCCTCTTAAACTGTTGGTGGGAATGCAAACTAGTACAGCCGCTATGGAAAACAGTGTGGAGATTTCTTAAAAAACTGGAAATAGAACTGCCATATGACCCAGCAATCCCACTTCTGGGCATACACACTGAGGAAACCAGATCTGAAAGAGACACGTGCACCCCAATGTTCATCGCAGCACTGTTTATAATAGCCAGGACATGGAAGCAACCTAGATGCCCATCAGCAGATAAATAGATAAGGAAGCTGTGGTACATATACACCATGGAATATTACTCAGCCATTAAAAAGAATTCATTTGAACCAGTCCTAATGAGATGGATGAAGCTGGAGCCCCTTATACAGAGTGAAGTAAGCCAGAAAGATAAAGAACATTACAGCATACTGACACATGTATATGGAATTTAGAAAGGTGATAACGATAACCCTATATGCAGAACAGAAAAAGAGACACAGAAATACAGAACAGACTTTTGAACTTTGTGGGAGAATGTGAGGGTGGGATATTTCAAAAGAACAGCATGTATGCTATCTATGGTGAAACAGATCACCAGCCCAGGTGGGATGCACGAGACAAGTGCTCCGGCCTGGTGCACTGGGAAGACCCAGAGGAATCGGGTGGAGAGGGAGGTGGGAGGGGGGATCGGGATTGGGAATACATGTAAATCCATGGCTGATTCATATCAATGTATGACAAAACCCACTGGAGAAAAAAAATAAAAATAATAAAAAAAAATAAATAAAACAACATAGATACAGAAAAAAATAAATAAATAAATAATAAAAAAATAAAAAAAATAAAAACAACACAAAACTAAACCAAGTTGGTAGGACTCTAAAAGGGCAGATACTTAAAAAAGGATGAGGGCCGGCTGCAATGCCATGTGAAACAACCTTGAACCGAGAAAACTAGGGGAGTCTACATGCCTTGTAAGACACTTTCTTCATGAACCCCATCAGTGTCCCACAGCAAAGGTCAACTAGAAGTGCTTATAGTGATTCAGACTGGAGAGGGGAACACAACCCTGTGGATGGGATAAGTATGCACATCCTCGTCCTTCTTTTATTCCACCATAAGATATATTCTTAATTTGAAAGAACAGTGACACTACTGGCCTTAAGACATTTTCAGAACAATTTTAACGACCTTATGTGATAGGTCAATCACATAAGTCAACCAGTCAATCCTAAAGGAAATCAGTCCTAAATATTCATTGGAAAGATTGATGCTGAAGCTGAAATTCCAATATTTCAGCTACCTGATGTGAAGAACTGACTCACTAGAAAAGACCCTGATGCTGGGAAAGATTGAAGGCAGGAGGAGAAGGGGATGGCAGAGGATGAAAAGGTTGGATGGCATCACCGACTCGATTTACATGAGTTCGAGCAAGCTCTGGGAGTTGGTGATGGACAGGGAAGGCTGGAGTGCTGCAATCCATGGAATCACAGAGTCTGACATGACTGAGCAACTGAACTGAACGGAACTGTGATAAGTGTAACAATCATTTGAAGGTAAAACTTGATTAATTATATTTATTAAAAAATAACAATGTATATTCTAAATTCACAAGAAATCACTACAAATTTTATGAGATATATAAGTAATAAGTCAGTACTGGAAGCAAAATGATATACTAAACAATATTTGTGTTTTTTTTTTTTTTTTTTAAATCTTAAAAGCACTTCTTTTTTATTTGGAATAACACAAGGTTGAAGCTCCACCTGATGTGAAGAGCTGACTCATTTTTTTTTTTTCTTTTTTTCTTTTTTTTTATTAGTTGGAGGCTAATTACTTCACAACATTTCAGTGGGTTTTGTCATACATTGATATGAATCAGCCATAGATTTACACGTATTCCCCATCCCGATCCCCGCTCCCACCTCCCTCTCCACCCGATTCCTCTGTGTCTTCCCATTGCACCAGGCGCGAGCACTTGTCTCATGCATCCCACCTGGGCTGGTGATCTGTTTCACCATAGATAGCATACATGCTGTTCTTTTGAAATATCCCACCCTCACATTCTCCCACAGAGTTCAAAAGTCTGTTCTGTATTTCTGTGTCTCTTTTTCTGTTCTGCATATAGGGTTATCGTTACCATCTTTCTCAATTCCATATATATGTGTTAGTATGCTGTAATGTTCTTTATCTTTCTGGCTTACTTCACTCTGTATAAGGGGCTCCAGTTTCATCCATCTCATTAGGACTGATTCAAATGAATTCTTTTTAACGGTTGAGTAATATTCCGTGGTGTATATGTACCACAGGTTCCTTATCCATTCGTCTGCTGATGGGCATCTAGGTTGCTTCCATGTCCTGGCTATTATAAACAGTGCTGCGATGAACATTGGGGTGCACGTGTCTCTTTCAGATCTGGTTTCCTCAGTGTGTATGCCCAGAAGTGGGATTGCTGGGTCATATGGCAGTTCTATTTCCAGTTTTTTAAGAAATCTCCACACTGTTTTCCATAGCGGCTGTACTAGTTTGCATTCCCACCAACAGTTTAAGAGGGTTCCCTTTTCTCCACACCCTCTCCAGCATTTATTGCTTGTAGACTTTTGGATAGCAGCCATCCTGACTGGCGTGTAATGGTACCTCATTGTGGTTTTGATTTGCATTTCTCTAATAATGAGTGATGTTGAGCATCTTTTCATGTGTTTGTTAGCCATCTGTATGTCTTCTTTGGAGAAATGTCTGTTTAGTTCTTTGGCCCATTTTTTGATTGGGTCATTTATTTTTCTGGAATTGAGCTGCAGGAGTTGCTTGTATATTTTTGAGATTAATCCTTTGTCTGTTTCTTCATTTGCTATTCTTTTCTCCCAATCTGAGGGCTGTCTTTTCACCTTACTTATAGTTTCCTTTGTAGTGCAAAAGCTTTTAAGTTTCATTAGGTCCCATTTGTTTAGTTTTGCTTTTATTTCCAATATTCTGGGAGGTGGGTCATAGAGGATCTTGCTTTGATTTATGTCGGAGAGTGTTTTGCCTATGTTCTCCTCTAGGAGTTTTATAGTTTCTGGTCTTACATTTAGATCTTTAATCCATTTTGAGTTTATTTTTGTGTATGGTGTTAGAAAGTGTTCTAGTTTCATTCTTTTACAAGTGGTTGACCAGTTTTCCCAGCACCACTTGTTAAAGAGGTTGTCTTTTTTCCATTGTATATCCTTGCCTCCTTTGTCAAAGATAAGGTGTCCATAGGTTCGTGGATTTATCTCTGGGCTTTCTATTCTGTTCCATTGATCTATATTTCTGTCTTTGTGCCAGTACCATACTGTCTTGATGACTGTGGCTTTGTAGTAGAGTCTGAAGTCAGGCAGGTTGATTCCTCCAGCTCCATTCTTCTGTCTCAAGATTACTTTGGCTATTCGAGGTTTTTTGTATTTCCATACAAATTGTGAAATTCTTTGGTCTAGTTCTGTGAAAAATACCGTTGGTAGCTTGATAGGGATTGCATTGAATCTATAGACTGCTTTGGGCAGAATAGCCATTTTGACAATATTGATTCTTCCAATCCATGAACACGGTATGTTTCTCCATCTGTTTGTGTCCTCTTTGATTTCTTTCATCAGTGTTTTATAGTTTTCTATGTATAGGTCTTTTGTTTCTTTAGGTAGATATACTCCTAAGTATTTTATTCTTTTTGTTGCAATGGTGAATGGTATTGTTTCCTTAATTTCTCTTTCTGTTTTTTCATTGTTAGTATATAGGAATGCAAGGGATTTCTGTGTGTTAATTTTATATCCTGCAACTTTACTGTATTCATTGATTAGCTCTAGTAATTTTCTGGTAGAGTCTTTAGGGTTTTCTATGTAGAAGATCATGTCATTTGCAAACAGTGAGAGTTTCACTTCTTCTTTTCCTATCTGGATTCCTTTTACTTCTTTTTCTGCTCTGATTGCTGTGGCCAGAACTTCCAACACTATGTTGAATAGTAGTGGTGAGAGTGGGCACCCTTGTCTTGTCCCTGATTTCAGGGGAAATGCTTTCAATTTTTCACCATTGAGGGTGATGCTTGCTGTGGGTTTGTCACATATAGCTTTTATTATGTTGAGGTATGTTCCTTCTATTCCTGCTTTCTGGAGGGTTTTAATCATAAATGAGTGTTGAATTTTGTCAAAGGCTTTCTCTGCATCTATTGAGATAATCATATGGTTTTTCTCTTTCAATTTGTTAATGTGGTGTATTACATTGATTGATTTGTGGATATTAAAGAATCCTTGCATTCCTGGGATAAAGCCCACTTGGTCATGATGTATGATTTTTTTAATATGTTGTTGGATTCTGTTTGCTAGAATTTTGTTAATGATTTTTGCATCTATGTTCATCAGTGATATTGGCCTGTACTTTTCTTTTTTTGTGGCATCTTTGTCTGGTTTTGGAATTAGGGTGATGGTGGCCTCATAGAATGAGTTTGGAAGTTTACCTTCTTCTGCAATTTTCTGGAAGAGTTTGAGTAAGACAGGTGTTAGCTCTTCTCTAAATTTTTGGTAGAATTCAGCTGTGAAGCCATCTGGTCCTGGGCTTTTGTTTGCTGGAAGTTTTTTGATTACAGTTTTGATTTCCTTGCTTGTGATGGCTCTGTTAAGATCTTCTATTTCTTCCTGGTTCAGTTTTGGAAAGTTTTACTTTTCTAAGAATTTGTCCATTTCATCCAAGTTGTCCATTTTATTGGCATAGAGCTGCTGGTAGTAGTCTCTTATGATCCTTTGTATTTCAGTGTTGTCTGTTGTGATCTCTCCATTTTCATTTCTAATTTTGTTAATTTGGTTTTTCTCTCTTTGTTTCTTAATGAGTCTTGCTAATGGTTTGTCAATTTTGTTTATTTTTTTCAAAAAACCAGCTTTTAGCTTTGTTGATTTTTACTATGGTCTCTTTAGTTTCTTTTGCATTTATTTCTGCCCTGATTTTTAAGATTTCTTTCCTTCTGCTAACTCTGGGGTTCTTCATTTCTTCCTTCTCTAATTGCTTTAGGTGTAGAGTTAGGTTATTTATTTGGTTTTTTTCTTGTTTCTTGATGTAAGCCTGTAATGCTATGAACCTTCCCCTTAGCACTGCTTTTACAGTGTCCCATAGGTTTTGGGTTGTTGTGTTTTCATTTTCATTCATTTCTATACATATTTTGATTTCTTTTTTGATTTCTTCTATGATTTGTTGGTTATTCAGAAGCGTGTTATTTAGCCTCCATATGTTTGAATTTTTAACAATTTTTTTCCTGTAATTGAGATCTAATCTTACTGCACTGTGGTCAGAAAAGATGACTGGAATGATTTCAATTTTTTTGAATTTTCCAAGATCAGATTTATGGCCCAGGATGTGATCTATTCTGGAAAAGGTTCCATGTGCACTTGAGAAAAAGGTGAAGTTGATTGTTTTGGGGTGAAATGTCCTATAGATATCAATTAGGTCTAGCTGGTCCATTGTGTCATTTAAGGTTTGTGTTTCCTTGTTAATTTTCTGTTTAGTTGATCTATCCATAGTTGTGAGTGGGGTATTAAAGTCTCCCACTATTATTGTGTTACTATTAATTTCCTCTTTCATACTCGTTAGTGTTTGCCGTACATATTGTGGTGCTCCTATGTTGGGTGCATATATATTTATAATTGTTATATCTTCTTCTTGGATTGATCCTTTGATCATTATGTAGTGTCCTTCTTTGTCTCTTTTCACATCCTTTATTTGAAAGTCTATTTTATCTGATATGAGTATTGCGACTCCTGCTTTCTTTTGGTCTCCGTTTGCATGAAATATTTTTTTCCAGCCCTTCACTTTTAGTCTGTATGTGTCTCTTGTTTTGAGGTGGGTCTCTTGTAGACAGCATATATAGGGGTCTTGTTTTTGTATCCATTCAGCCAATCTTTGTCTTTTGGTTGGGGCATTCAACCCATTTACATTTAGGGTAATTATTGATAGGTGTGGTCTCGTTGCCATTTACTTTGTTGTTTTGGGTCCACGTTTATACAACCTTTCTGCATTTCCTGTCTAGAGAAGATCCTTTAGCATTTGTTGAAGAGCTGGTTTGGTGGTGCTGAATTCTCTCAGCTTTTGCTTATCTGTAAAGCTTTTGAATTCTCCTTCATATCTGAATGAGATCCTTGCTGGATACAGTAATCTAGGTTGTAGGTTATTCTCTTTCATTACTTTCAGTACGTCCTGCCATCCCCTTCTGGCCTGGAGGGTTTCTATTGATAGATCAGCTGTTATCCTTATGGGAATCCCTTTGTGTGTTATTTGTTGTTTTTCCCTTGCTGCTTTTAAGATTTGTTCTTTGTGTTTGATCTTTGTTAATTTGATTAATATGTGTCTTGGGGTGTTTCGCCTTGGGTTTATCCTGTTTGGGACTCTCTGGGTTTCTTGGACTTGGGTGGCTATTTCCTTCCCCATTTTAGGGAAGTTTTCAGCTATTATCTCCTCGAGTATTTTCTCATGGCCTTTCTTTTTGTCTTCTTCTTCTGGGACTCCTATGATTCGAATGTTGGGGCGTTTCACATTGTCCCAGAGGTCCCTGAGGTTGTCCTCATTTCTTTTGATCCTTTTTTCTTTTTTCCTCTCTGCTTCATTTATTTCCACCATTTTATCTTCTACCTCACTTATCCTATCTTCTGCCTCCATTATTCTACTCTTGGTTCCCTCCAAAGTGTTTTTGATCTCATTCATTGCATTATTCATTTTTAATTGACTCTTTTTTATTTCTTCTAGGTCTTTATTAAACAGTTCTTGAATCTTTTCAATCTTTGTTTCCAGGCTATTTATCTGTAACTCCATTTTGTTTTCAAGATTTTGGATCATTTTTATTATCATTATTCTAAATTCTTTTTCAGGTAGATTCCCTATCTCCTCCTCTTTTGTCTGACTTGGTGGGCATTTTTCATGTTCCTTTACCTGTTGGGTATTTCTTTGCCTTTTCATCTTGTTTAGATTGCTGTGTCTGGAGTGGGCTTTCTGTGTTCTGGAGGTCTGTGGTTCCTTTTTATTGTGGAGGATTTACCCAGTGGGTGGGGTTAGACGATTGGCTTGTCAAGGTTTCCTGGTTAGGGAAGCTTGCGTCAGTGTTCTGGTGCGTGGAACTTGATTTCTTCTCTTTGGAGAGCAATGGAGTGCCCAGTAATGAGTTTTGAGATGGGTCTATGTGTTAGGTGTGACCTTGGGCAGCCTGTATGTTGATGTTCAGGGCTATGTTCCTGCGTTGCTGGAGAATTTGCGTGGTATGTCTTGCTCTAAAACTTATTGGCTCTTGGGTGGTGGTTGGTTTCAGTGTAGGTATGGAGGCTTTTGGACAGTCACTTATTACTTAAAGTTCCATGTAGTCAGGAGTTTTCTGGTGTTCTCGGGTTTTGGGCTTAAGTCTCCTGCCTCTGGATTTCGGTTTCATTCTTCCTGTAGTCTCAGGACTTCTCCAACTATACAGCACTGATAAGAAAACTTCTAGGTTAATGGCGAAAAGATTCTCCCCCGTTAGGGACACCCAGAGAGGTTCACAGAGTTACATGAAGAAGAGGAGAGGGAGGAGGGAGATAGAGATGAGCAGGAGGAGAAAAAAGGGGGACTCAAGAGGAGAGAGACAGATCTACGCAGCTGTCTGTTCCCAGAGTGTTCTCCGTAGCCCAGTCACCTACAAAGATTCACAGAATTGGATTGGGAAGAGAAGGGGAAAGGAGGAAATAGAGGTGTTCTGAGGTAGAAAACAGAGAGTCAAGATTGGGAGAGAATAATCTTCGGTTTAAAAATAGGGCTTCTCTTCTTTTTTTTTTTGGTAAGGTTATAATGTATTGAAAATGAAAATTAAGGAGTAGTAGAGGAGTACTAGAGGACTTTAAAAGAAATAAGAGAAAAAGAAAAATAGAAAATAGAAGAGAAAAAGGAAAGAAAGAAAAAGAAAAAAAAAAAGAAAGAAAAAAAAATTTTTTTTTTTTTCCCCTAATTAAAACAATCGTAAAAATCTATGGAGATGAAAGTTAAGGAGTAATGGGGGAGTAATAGGGGATTTTAAAGGAAAATAAAAGAGAAAAAATAAAAAAGAAAAAAAAAAAAGAAAAAAAAGTAAAATTATATCTAGGAGTTTCTCTGGAGCTGTTGCGGTCAGTGTGGGTTCGGCTCAGTTTCAGATAGCTCCTCGTTCCAGCTTACACTTCTCGATATCTACAGGCCCCTTCCGGTGTAGTCGGTGTTTTCTAGAGGGATTTTAATCTGTTGCACCAGTCCCTTCTGAAGCAGTTCCCTTTGTTTATTTGGCTTCTGTTTGCAGGTTTCTTCAGAGCCTCATTTCCGCCCTGACACAGGCGGGCGGAGGTGGACTCTTATTCAGGTAGCTAGTTCCGTCGCTCTGCGGGGAGGGGCTTGCGCCGCGGGGAGGGGCTGACGCTGCTTTCTCCGTCTGCGCTGCTCAGGCTCCCGGCTGTTCTATATGGAGCGCGCCCCGCGCTGCGCGAGGTTCCAGCCCTCGGGTGTTCCACAAAAGCGCAGAGTGAAAAGCTGAGCCTGCTGTCTGTGCCTTCCCCGTCAGAGCGGTCCAGGCAGCCAGGGGCTTGGTGGGCGCACTCTCCCCAGGTGTGGCGCGCCCACTCCCTTCCACGGACCCAGTCTCAGTTTCCGCTGGCGTCAGTCGGGTGCGTGTGCCTTCTGCCCTCCGCATCCCCAGCCCCAGTCCCCGCCCGCGCCGGTCGGGTGCCTGCGCCCTGTGTCTCGCCGTGACCTTCCCCTCCCCCCTGCCTCCTGCCTCTGGCGGGGCTGGGCCGGTCCACAGCCTTCGAGCTCTCCTCTGGATTTTCTCGGTCTCTTTGTTCTGCGAACGGCTGGCAGTGTGTTCAGGCCGGTTAATTTACTCTCTCTCTTTTGGTCTCCCACAGTTCAAGTTGGCAACTCACAGAAGCTCCCTCCGATTGTCCTCAGGGCACTCAGGCCCGGACCCTACCCCAAGCAATGTCGCCTAAGACTCCCTTCCCGGGACGGACCTCTGTCCTTAGCTCTTTTGTCTCACTTTTTATCTTTTATATTTTGTCCTACCTCCTTTCGAAGACAATGAGCTGCTTTTCTGGGCGCCTGATGACCTCAGCTAGCGATCAGAAGTTGTTTTGCGAAGTTTGCTCTTTGTTCAGTTATTCTTTTGATGAATTTGTAGGAGAGAAAGTGGTCTCCCCGTCCTACTCCTCCACCATCTTGGCTCCTCCCTCCAACAATATTTGTTTAATGCAAAAGAAGGAAGAGCAGACTATATAAAGATTAAATTCAGTTCAGTTCAGTCGCTCAGTCGTGTCCGACTCTTTGCGACCCCATGAACCACAGCATGCCAGGCCTCCTTGTCCAGCATCAGCTTCTGGAGTTTACCCAAACTCATGTCCATTGAGTCGTCTATGCCGTCTAACCATCTCATCCTCTGTCGTCCCCTTCACCTGCCGCCTTCAATCTTTCCCAGCATCAGGGTCTTTTCAAATAAGTCAGCACATCGCATCAGGTGGCCAAAATATTGGAGTTTCAGCTTCAACATCAGTCCTTCCAATGAACACCCAGGACTGATTTCCTTTAGGATGGACTGGCTGGATCTTGCAGTCCAAGGGACTCTCAAGAGTCTTCTCCAACACCACAGTTCAAAAGCATCAGTTCTTCTGTGCTCAACTTTCTTTATAGTCCAACTCTCACATCTGTACATGACTACTGAAAAAAGCATAGCCATGACTAGACATACCCTTGTTGACAAGGTAGTGTCTCTGTTTTTTAATATGCTGTCCCTGGGTTGGGAAGATTCCCCTGGAGAAGGGAAAGGCTACCCACTCCAGTATTTTGGCCTGGAGGATTCCATGGACTGTATGGTCCATGGGGTCCCAAAGAGTCGGACACTACTGAGCAACCTTCACTTTCACTTTCACTAGGTCTGTCATAACTTTCCTTCCAAGGAGTAAGCGTCTTCTAATTTCATGGCTGCAATCACTATCTGCAGTGATTTGGGAGCCCCCAAAAATAAAGTGAGCCACTGTTTCCCCATCTATTTGCCATGAAGTGATGAGACCAGATGCCATGATCTTAGGTTTCTGATTGTTGAGCTTTAAGCCAACTTTTTCACTCCCCTCTTAACACTTTCATCAAGAGGCTCTTTAGTTCTTCTTCACTTTCTACCATAAGGGTGGTGTCATCTGCATATCTGAGGTTATTGATATTTCTCTTGATTCCAGCTTGTGCTTCATCCAGCCCATGAATGTACTCTGCATATAAGTTAAATAAGTAGGGTGACAATATACAGCTTTGATGTACTCCTTTTCCTATTTGGAACCAGTTTGTTGTTCCATGTCCAGTTCTAACTGTTGCTTCCTGACCTGCATACAGGTTTCTCAAGAGGCAAGTCAGGTGGTCAGGTGTTCCCATCTCTTTCAGAATTTTCCACAGTTTCTTGTGATCCACACAGTCAAAGGCTTTGGCATAATCAATAAAGCAGAAATAGATGTATTTCTGGAACTCTCTTGCTTTTTTGATGATCTAGCAAAGGCTGGCAATTTAATCTCTGGTTTCTCTGCCTTTTCTAAAACCAGCTTGAACACCTGGAATTTCATGATTCATGTATTGCTGAAGTCTGGCTTGGAGAATTTTGAGCATTATTTTACTAGCGTGTGAGATGAGTGCAATTGTGTGGTAGTTTGAGCATTCTTTGGCATTGCCTTTCTTTGGGATTGGAATGAAAACTGACCTTTTCCAGACCTGTGGCCACTGCAGAATCTTCCAAATTTGCTGACATATTGATTGTAGCACTTTCACTGCATCATCTTTCAGGATTTGAAATAGCTCAACTGGAATTCCATCACCTCTACTAGCTTTGTTCATAGTGATATTTCCCTAGGCCCACTTGACTTCACATTCCAAGATATCTGGCTCTAGGTGAGTGATCACACCATCGTGATTATCTGAGTCATGAAGATCTTTTTTTGCATAGTTCTTCTGTGTATTCTTGCCACCTCTTCTTAATATCTTCTGCTTCTGTTAAGTCCATACCATTTCTGTCCTTTGTCGAACCCATCTTTGCATGAAATGTTCCCTTGGTATCTCTAATTTTCTTGAAGAGATCTCTAGTCTTTCCTATTATGCATACAAAGCAACTAGTAAAGTTTTGATTCAACAATATCCATAATGACACTGCATATGAAAAGCTTAAGTATAATATTTTTAAGACTAAAATTGTCAGATTGGATCAAATGTTGAGATCCATTTCTACATTGTCTGTTAGAAATGCAGCTAATATATACTGTTAAAGATTAGCTAAAAGTGAAAATATGGAGGAAAAAATGCCTTGAAGTTATCACCCCAAACCTGGACTAGCTATATTAATACTAGAAAAAGTCTGGTGTTATTTGGAATAAAAATGGGACAATGTATCATCATTAAGTGTCAATTCTCTAATATGGCATAATTATTGTAAATATATATATTTGTAACAGCAAAGTATCAAAATAAATGAGGCAAAAAAGAATGTTAGTAAAACAAGTAGGCAATTGAAAAATTATATTTGGAGACGTCAACAACCCTTCCCTAGTAACTGACAGAACAAATAGTCAGAAAGTCAAGGAGAGTATAGAAGACTTGAATGCTATCAACCACAGTCCTAATTGACATTTATAGAACAATCACCCAACAACAATAGAATACACCTTATTCTCAAAGACATATGAATATTCAACAGAACAGACATTAAGCCATTAAAAATATCTCAAACAATTTAGAGTAGAAACCACAGCTGTATTTTAATAGCATAATAGAATTTAAGTCAAAGAGAAATGTATATTAAAAATTCTCAAATATTTAGATATTAAACATCCTATTTCCAAATAACCCAGGGTTAAAGGGGATGTCTAAAAGAAATTAGAAAATAGTCTGTATCAGATATAGTTAACACATCAAAATATGTGGGATACAACTAAAGCAGTGTTTTCTGGGTATTTTATAGTATTAAATATTAATATTAGGAAAGAAGAAATGTCTCAGATCAATAATCTAATTTTTCATCTTAAGAAAGTTGTAAAGAAGAGTAAAGCAAATTAAACCAAAGGAAATAGAAAGAAGTTCTAAAGATTGGAGAAGAAATTAATTAAATTGAATATAGAAAAATAATAATATCAATGCAAGTAATAATATATTCTTTGAAAAGTTCAATAAAATTGACAAACTTCTGTTTACAGTGACCAAGAAAAAAGAAAGAATTTTTTATGAGAATGAAAAATTGCCAATGTCAAGAATGGAAAATAAAGGGACATTTTACTGACAGCATCAGCTCTAAGAGGAATCCATTTTTTGGTAAATTGGCTTCAGGGGCAGCCTGTGACCTCAGCATTATCAGAAAGTTGGATTTCTGAGTGGTAGATTTGGTGTTCTTAGTTAAATTCATTCCTGGAATTTGGAGGAAACTGAAGAAAATTCTCATGATCACAACTTTGAAAACCTCCATGTTATACAAACAAGAGGAATATTGGCTGTTCTAGATAACCAGTTAATTCAATCTGTGATCTTTTATTAGATCTTGGATTAGAACTAACCAATAAAATCAACTAGAAAAATATTCAATGATATATTTGGTGGAAATTGTTTCATTGAACACATGACATATATATTAAAGAACATTTTGTATATCAGGCTTAAATTTTCTGGGTGTGATAATTACATTGCAATTGGATAAAATTTTTTTTAATGAAATACAAACTAAAATATTTTTGTGAAATTTCAAAAACTTAGTTTTAAATAATTGATAAATATGTAATTCAATAGAGAGATTGGAATGGTTATGTACACATTGCTGAATTTAAAATGGTTAACCAACAAGGACTTATTGTATATCACATGGAACTCTGCTCAATATCATGTAGCAGCTTGGATGGGAAGGGGAGTTTGGGGCGGGGCGGGGCGATGGAAACATGTGTATGTATGACAGTCCTTTCTCCATTCACCTGAAACTGTCATAGCAGTGTTAATCAGATATACCCCAATACAAAACATGAAGTTCAAGAAAAATTTGTAATTCAAAATATGCACTGTCAGTGTATATATTTAGACAGATAGTGAACAATAAAGGATTTCATATAGTAAACAGTGAAATCTGGAAAATCTAGGCAAAGAATATAAAAATGCAAACTTCTAATTTTTGAAGCCAGATGCTGAAGAATCTGCCTGCAATGTGGGATACTCGGATTCAATCGCTGGGTCAGGAAGATCCCTTAGAGAAGGGATAGGCTATCCTCTCCAGCTTTCTTGCCTGGAGACTTCCATGGACAGAGGAGCCTGGCGAGCTACAGTCCATCAGCTATAGCTGATGGTGCAGTCAGGCATGACTGAGTGATTAACAGTTTTAATTTGTTTCTTTTATTTTTTTCAATGAAATCTGAAAAATCTAGGTAAGGGATATAGGAATGTAAACTAATTTTTGAAGGTCACATATATTTATACTAAAATTTGAGTTAAAATAACAACTGTATACAGTACATTCTTATAGTCAGCAGTTTATAAAAAGCCAACTCACTTCACAGTCCTTATAATTATTTTTGTTGTCATACTGCTCAAGTGCCTTAGCCATTATGAATCTCAACCCTGCATATTCCACCTGTGTCTCACTCAGATTACAGGTAAAAGTTTTAGTGATTGTGGAGCTACATGGTGTTCTTATTCCTTTCAGTTGAGGATAAAATTCAGTTCCAAAATTCCACCCTGAAGATTAGCATTCTAAACACAAACTAGTAGTTTAATCTTTTCAGAAATCTGAGCCTGAGGCAGAGGAGTTATGTTCAATTCCAGGGAGCAGAAGTAAAAGACGAAGTGGCAGGAAAGAAGGGAGAGATAATACAAGTAGAGATTATTGAATTGCCTACCACTAAGTAAGATAAATTGCAGAATACTGTGATTACTCTCGAGAATCCATAATATCTGCATTCAGGATTCTTATATTAGAAGGGATAATACAAATTAATTTATCCACAAATTGCTGAATCCTACTGTTCAAAGTGTGCCCCTTGGGGCATTAACTCCCACATACTTCCAGGTTGTGCAAATGAACCTGCCAAAGAGGCCCTGCACAGCTCAGAGAAGTCCTCAGACAGGAAGTAGCAGGAGCCCAGCCTGGGCAGTTCACAAAACACTGTTAAGTTGTGCACCTGTGAAGATTTTCATGGTTCAAGTAGAGTTAATGGTCACCCTGGGAACAGAAACAAGAAAAAGTGAGGGGAAGAATATGTGAAGGATGGAGCATTGCATATAAGTGTGTGTGTTGGGGAGGAAGGGATGTGGGTGGCAGAGACCGGATTTATGGAGTCTTTTGTAACATGCAACAGTGGAAGCCATCAGTTGTCATTTCTGAGATTAGGCTGTAAAAAGATTGGCTTCCATCTTGGGTTTCTATCATATTATTTTGAATTTGATCACTATGTTGTGCCATGGAGTGAAGCTGTCCTCGAGAAGTCTCATGTGTCTTGAGGGACTGAGCCCTGCTAACAAGCACATGAATGCATTTGTAACTGGATTTATTCCACCCTCCCCCACCTTGAGTCTGTAGTTGTGACCATAGCAACAGGTGGCCTACAGCTTGACTATAATTTCAGGACTGATCTCTAGACAGAGGCACTTAACTAAGTCACTCTGATTCCTCATCCCCAGAAACTAGTAGAAGATACATATTTGTTGTTAAAGGCCATTAAATTGGGGGGTTACAAAACAGAGACATTACTTTGCCAACAAAGGTCTGTATAATCTAAACTATAGTTTTTCCAGTAGTCATGTATGGATGTGAGAGTTGGGCCATATAGAAGGCTGAGCACTGAAGAATTGATGCTTTTGAACTGTGGTGTTGAAGACTCTTGAGAGTCCCTTGGACTGCAAGGAGATCCAACCAGTCAATCCTCAAGGAAATCAATCCTGAGTATTCATTGGAAGGACTGATACTGAAACTGAAGCTGAAGCTTCAATACCTTGGCCACCTGATGCGAGGAGACGACTCATTAGAAAAGAATCTGATGCTGGGAAAGATTGAAGGCAGGAGGAGGAGAAGACAGACGATGAGATGGTTGGATAGCATCACTGACTCGGTGGACATGAGTTTGAGCAAGCTTTGGGAGATGGTGATGGACAGGGAAGCCTGGCGTGCTGCAGTGGATGGGGTTGCAAAGAGACAGACACTACTGAGTGACTGAACAGCAACAACAACAAATTGGGGGAGGGCTATTTCTTATATAGCAGTGTATTTCTTATATATCATATACTCTCCTATCTCATCCCCCTTTATGGTCTGTGTCCCAGGCATCATGCCCTAGGCTCTCAAGTGTGCCCTGTTTCCCCTCATGTCTAGAGCTTTCAAATAGTGCCACCCAAGTAAAATAATTGTCTTTCATATTAATACTTCAAGTTAATTGCACTTATGCTCTAAAATCTGAATTGCTTATCGCATGCCTCATGCCATACTTTAAAAATGTTCTCCATTTTCTTAATGGAACCTTTCACAGTTTAGAATTATATTTTTGTATGATTATTTGACAAATGTCTGAGTTTGCCAGTTGGATTGTAAGCTTACTAAGGCAAGGTTTCCCTTTTTTGCTTTTTAACTGTAGCACTCAACATAGTGCTTGACACAGTTCTTGATCAGTATGTATTTTTCAACTAACATATGATTATATGAGAGGCATGGTGCAAAATTTTCACTATTTACAGATATATGGCCTGGAAATTATATTAATTAATAAAAAAATAAATAAGTAATGTGTTAAATTGGCCATCCAATTGCATATCAAAATTAATTTTTTTAATAAAATTAATAAATAAGAAACATCATAGAAGGAAACAATTCTCTGTTGCAATAGAACAAAAATTTAAATATTTAGAAATAACTCATCCAACAAGTTTTATTCAACAGGTAAAATAGTGAAGCATTATGGATAGTCTTTAATATAAGACAACTAATGGAAGTAAATACCTTGATCTTGCATGGGAAGAATACATATCAGAAAGTTGTCCTTCTATTAGTCATGTGACATATTAACATAGTGTTAATATAGTGATTTAAAATTAACAGTCCAAAATTGCAATTACTTTTGTACCATCCTTATAATTCTATAAATATATATAGTTTTCAACTTTCACTATTAGAATCAACTATGAGTTTAAATAGAATTGTTTAGCAGGGAGGATTATGGGAGAAGTTTCTGCTGTTAGAGAGTGCTGATACCTGCTATTTACAGGAGATTATAAATAACTTGTTTTCTTTAGACTAAATTCTTATTAAAAGTATGAACTTAATTTGTATGAGCTCAGATTTTTAATAAGGATTAATAGAAATCATTAATAGAAAGTTCATAGCAGACTGACAAACAACTTATAATCTGTTTGTTTCTGCAATTGTTATTATAAAGTGAAGTCGCTCAGTCGTGTCCAACTCTTTGCGACCCCATGGACCGTAACCTACCAGGCTCCTCTCTCCATGGGATTTTCAAGGCAAGGGTACTGGAGTGGGTTGCCATTTCCTTCCCCAGTTGTTATTATAGTTAACTCTTAAAGTTAGCATTGCTGCTACATTGTCAAATCTGATTAGCTATTTCTGTTAAGCATTTTTTCTGAGTGGTAAATGAGTACATAGTGTCTTTGAAAAGTGTCTCTCATTAGAAATACCCCAAGATTCCTGTCAGGAGTTTAGTTTCTTGTGAATCCCATTAGAGTATTTGGAATTGAGGACCTGGAATGCATATTTTAAAAAGAAACCCAAGTGATTTTTCACCCACACTCAAGTTATAATTTGTAAAATTCACTGCATTAGCTTGTGAATTAAAGTTACATTCTCTGTGGGATTTCTATTCTACACCCAATTTAAATCTAGGATATGTCTATTTCTAATTCATTTCAAGCCAATTAACTTTCCTTATTTACTAATAAAATTCACATTTACTTTATTAGTGTATTTTTCTTACTTAATTTAAAAAAACCACTTTTAATGTGGATACATTAATCAAAGCTTTCATTTTAATTAATGATAAACTGAATTCCAGAAAATTGGTATGTGATTTTAATAAAATTAATTATAATGAAGTTAAAATAATCACCTTTAAGAATGTGCATTTGCTTCTAGCAGGGATTAGATTTCAACTGCTATTTACATATTTCCATACATAACTCAGAGAACTGCAATGTATATTAGGTAAACCCTGATTGTTACTGTTTTTGCTGTTCCTTCACTGTGATAATACTATACCTAAAAGGAATGTGAGACTTAGGGGTTTGAAATGGCTGAAAGTGAAAGTCACTCAGTCCTCAGTCCTATTCAGCTCTTTGCGACCCCATGGACTGTAGTCTGGGCTTCCCTGGTGACTCAGAGGTTAAAGCGTCTGCCCGCAATGTGGGAAACCCAGGTTCGATCCCTGAGTTGGGAATATCCCCTGGAGAAGGAAATGGCAACCCACTCCAGTATTCTTGCCTGGAGAATTCCATGGAGGGAGGAGCCTGGTAGGCAACAGTCCATGGGGGGAATTCTCCAAGCCAGAATACTGGAGTGGGTAGCCCTTCCCTTCTCCAAGGAATCTTCCCAAGCAAGGGATTGAACCCAGGTCTCCTGCATTGCAGGCAGATTCTTTACCAGCTGAGTTACAAGGGAAGTCCTTGAAATGGCTAAGGGCATGAGTTATCTCTTCATTCAAAAATCACATTGAAATTAAAGAATAATCACAAAATAAAATAAACAGTGAAAGACTTGGAGGTCCTGAAAAATCAGGAGGAGTCCCTTGTAAAACTAAATTATTGAGTTATTTCTAAAGGATACAGAGCCAACAAGATCAGATTGACCTTAGAGGATAACTTAATCTGAAGAAACTTCAAAATAATTGTGATTCCAAATATCCTAAAATGCATTAGGTCAAGAAATAGTTGGGAAACTAGAGAAGATGGTCTTATAGCCAAGTATGAAATATATTACTTGTGCCAGTTACCTCTTAACATTTTCTGTATCTAGAGAATTTGTCCCCAGAATACCCTCCCAAGAGATCAAGTATGGCAGGTTCCCAGAGTGTTGAAGCTGGAAGGAGAAACTAAGAGGCACTTAGGAAAACTTCTGATGATTAACATATAAATGGCTATTTCTTCCTGCTCAACAGAAAAGTGAGACCAGACTCAAACTCATAATTGCAACCACAGCTAGAAATCACGTAAAGTAAAAGTGCATCTGCTGTTTGGAAAAGAAAGAAACATTTAGTGTTGCGCTGAGTGAATAAAAATAAGCCACTTCAACTACTAATATTGATCAGTGTTAACTATTGTTATAAATTTACACGGAAAAATCCATAATGACCAAACATCTGGGGGAACATAGAAAAGGAGCTCTAGCTGGAGCAAGTAAAAGATCTATTAATGAAATAAATTAATAGAAAAAAAAACACAAATAATAAGTATCTTTATTTAGTAGATTTGAGAAGGTAGCATTTCTGCAAAACATGAATACTAAACTTTTTAAAGGGAGCTTAGAAATTTAAAACAGATGCAAATGCAGCCTCAATAATGTGGATCCTACTGAGGAACGTTGCTCTTTGGTCACTAAGTTGTGTCCGACGCTTTGAAACCCCACGGACTGCAGCACGCCAGGCTTCCCTGTCCTTCACTACCTCCCAGAGTTTGCTCAAATTCATGTCCATTGAGTCAGCGATGCTGTTGAACAATCTCATCCTATGCCACCTTTGGAACAGATATAAGAGAAAAAGGAATGACAACCCACTCCAGTATTCTTGCCTGCAGAATCCCATAAACAGAAGAACCTGGCAGGTTATAGTCTATAGGGTCATAAAGATTTGAACAACTTGTGTCTAAGACATGAATATCATTCAGCCTACTCAAGCAACTATAATGTCTGCACACATAGAATAAAGGCACTAAAATATTCTTACTAAATTTGGATAAATGGCAACCATATGGATTATGAGCCAATGAATACATAATATGAAAAAAAAAAGTTCCCAGGAAGACGTTGATGTTTAAAGAAGTAACTAAAAACTAAGAAAAAAAATTAGCTAAGCCTTCAATCAAGAAGATAACATAAGAGTAATTTCCCCAAGTCATAAAAAGTTTTTACAATAATTCGGCAGAAACGTTGCTTAAAAGAAGCAAGTAAAGTGAAAGTGCTAGTAGCTCAGTCGTATCCAACTCTTTGCAATCCTATGGACTGTATAGTTCATGAATTCTCCAGGCCAGAATACTGGAGTGGGTAGCCTTTCCCTTCTCCAGGGGATCTTCCCAATCCAGGGATCAAACCTAGGCCTCCTGCATTGCAGGCAGATTCTTTACAAGCTAAGCCACAAGGGAAGCCCCTGCAAAAAACAAGCAAGCTATATTCCATTTATTCTCTCACAGTGCTGGAAGCCAGATGAAAGTCAGTATTACTTAATGGGAATCATGGTGGCGGCAGGACCATGGTTCCTCCAGAGACTCTAAAGGAGAATGTTTTCCTTGACTCTTCTAGTTTCCTGTACTGTAGGCATCCTGTCAAATGTGGTCCATTGCTCCAATCTTCAAGGCCAGCATCTTTAAGTATCTCTTGGCTTCATCTTCATGTTGCCTTTCCCCCATCTGTGGAAAATCTGAGTCCTTCTTGCAAGGATACATGTGATGGCATTTAGGGCATGCTGGTGGCACTAGTGGTAAAGAACCACCTGCCAATGAAGAGACATAAGAGGCACAGGTTGGAGTCTTAGGTCAGGAAAATCCATTAGAGGAGGGCATGGCAGTCCACTCCAGAATTCTTGTCTGGAGAATCCCATGGACAGAGGAGCCTGGTGGGCTATAATCCATGGGATTGCAAAGAGTCAGACATGACAAGCAATTTCATACACATACTCACAGTAATCTATCATAATTTTTTATCACAAGACCTCAATTTATTCACTTCTGCAAATACTCTTGTCTTTTTGCAATATAAGGTCACATTCACAATCTCCAGGGATAAGAATATGTGTTTTTTGGGGCAGACATTTTTCAGCCTACTATGATGCAGCAGTATTGATAGATTCTCAGTGAAATAATACTTCAATTTTAACTAGCATTGAACATATTTAATATTTACTTTCAAAATATCTTAATGAACATAGGAGAGGATTAGAAAAATGTTTCCTTCAACTGAGAATGTGTATTTATAAGAAAGCTTCACCATCATTCTTCACTCAGGTCCTATGATAAGACAGATAATGCAAATGAATAAACTTTGAAATCTCTGTACAAATAAATGTTGCTAAAAATCTACTGTTTCTACTGGAGCCTCAAGGATGTCAAAATATCATTGTGATGAAATTATAACAAACTAATAAGAGGGCAATTATTGAGAGACTAATAACAGTAAATTTTTAAAAAATCTTTTCTTTCTTAGAATTAGTTATCAAGATGAACAAAAGTCCTGTGTTACTAGAGCTGAATATTGGGAGAATTAGAAAAAAATAGAGTACTGGTCATATTTTAAAGTCTACCCTGAATTAGGCCTGAGGAACTAGAATTCATGTTAATGGAGTAAAATTCCATAAATAGTGATCAAAAATACATACATACATAAATGAATAAATAGATACTTCTTCAAATATCAAACTAAGCTTCCATACTGTTCATTAATCTTACTGAATGAGCACCTGATCCTCAGAGAAATGGTCTCAATATCATCAAGTTGCAGCAGCTGCCATTCCAAGGAAAATAAATAAGAGAGGAAGTAAACATTCTCTATTTATGGGAGTATTTTAAAAGAACATCCATCAGAAGTTCTGTGGCTTGAACAAGTACAAAAATATATCTATTATATTTAACTGGAATAGGGCAGAGTGAATCAGTTTCCCAGTTCTGAAATGTTAAAGGGCAGACATTTCATTCTATTTCTTCCTGGCTTTTCTACATCAAAAAAAAAAAAAAAAAAAAAAAAAAGATCCACTCTTGACAGACAGCAGCAGTAGAAGACCTTGTTACAACGTACAGTCATCTGGTGAATGACTTTGATTACACTGGGTCCTGGTGCTGTGAAAATCAGGTTAAAAAAATATAAGAATCATTTCTTTTCAGTGAGGAAAATGCCAGGAAATTCTCTCATAGAAGAATAAAAATTCATTCCTATGAAAGTGAGAGAAAAAGCTTAAGCATCCTTATTTTATAAGAGGTAAAGGCTTTAACAAGAAACGGATTTTTGTTGTTGTTGTTTTTTGAGATTTAAAAGATATTCTTTCTCTATTTTTTCTTAACTTAAATCAACCTGAAATTTTATGTAAGAATAAATTTATCTTTAGTTCTTTGAATTGAGTCTGTTTTAGGAACAGCAACAACAAAAGTTCTTTACAAAAGACACCTCGGTATCATTAAGATTTATAGGACTGAGCTCCATAAGTGTAGGATTGATGTTTTTTGGAAATGTATAGAAATTCCACAGCCTAGAGAAGGGCCTGCCCCTAAATCAGAGCTCAATAAATTTTGTTGAATGAATTAATGATAATTGATACTTAGTTTGGACTAAATGACCCTTAGGTAAATTAAAATTATTAAAACAGATTGTTTTATTACTAACTCAGCTCTGTCTCTCTGGGGCCCAATGAATATTAGATAATATGTATTCTGGGACTATGGTAATGCATTTCTAGATGGTATCCTATTTCTCAATAAAGTATATCCTTGTGGTTAAGCGGTTTTCATTGCTTTAAACAATGAAAACCACTATGTGAAAATGATTAGTGTTGAACTACTCAGTTCATGGTACACTATTATTAGAAGCATTGAAAACTATGCCGAAATTCATAGGCTTAAAAACTTAACTTGATGAATAAAAAATTAGATTGCTTCAGGAAATAAACCAGGACTAACATTTCAGTTCAGTTCAGTTGCTCAGTCATGTCTGACTCTTGGCAACTATTTATTTAAAAGGATATTCTTTTTCCCAAACTTCAATACAGACAGTAATTTGAGCTATTGGTTGTTCACTTAAAAGTGAATGTGTGTTGTATTTTGTTTATTAACAGAATGTGCATTAAAATATTTTCCCTCAGACCTAATCTCTTATTAATGAATTTATCATGATTATATCTAAAATATTAATTTTATTGATTATGGTTTTTTAATCTGCCTGTTAGCCAGTGAAATAATTTCTAAGTCATTGCTAATGTGAAAATGGGCCCAGTCTCACAGTTATTCAAAAACAAGCCCATGAAGTATTAAAGTATAACTCCAGTGATCTTAATTCTGAAGTATACAAAAGCCTGAAAAATTAGGCCCCAAACTGGGCATATTAGAGAGACATATCACACTATGAAGTTTTCTCCAAATAAAAATTTAGAACTTTTCAAATATACCCACACACACAGATGGGAGTAGGGGTAAGATGGAACTAGAGAACCTCTTTAAAAGGGTAGTTTATGAGATAGAAAACATTTCATTAATTTTTTTTCTATAAATAAAAAGACTTACGTTGAACTCACTGCTGCTTTTAACATGTTTATAACATCACCAACTTTTTTTCATAAAATGAGACATATGATTATATGTATTAGAAATGTTGGAAAAGGTATAGTAAATAAATAACATTTGTTGATAGTTACTGATTTTAAGAATTTCTTTTTCTCGTTCATTTCAAGTATACTTATTTCTCCTGTAGATTGCTAGGCTCTTCTGTCTATCCCATGGACTGTCTATCCCACCAGGCTCCTCTGTCCATGGGATTTCCCAGGCAAGAATACTGGAGTGGGTTGTCATTTCCTTCTCTGGGCAAACTTCCTGACCCAGGGATCGAACTCAGGTCCCCTGAATAGCAGGCAGATTCTTTATCGTCTGAGCCACTGGTAACTAGAAATAAATACCTTTATTTAAAATTTTAAAAAATAAAACCTATAAGAATTTTTAAGGTAAAATTATTAGAAATATTTTTGTATGAAAGTCTCCTCCATAGAATATCAGAATATATGAAATTCCACTGTGATACATTTATTTGGAAAAAGCAGAGAGTAACTTCTTGAAAATAAAATAAAGAAAAAAGGCATAAAGTATTATTTTCAACTTCAAAATATCTTATTTGTTAACAAAATTATTGAAAATAACAAGAGTACAAGGAGAGATAAGCAAATGTATTAGTAACAGAAATAGTGTCAAACTTTTATTTTTCAAATAAATGCATTCATAAAGTTCTTTAATTGTGTGATAAATTGTAGGAGCTTTAGGAATGCTTGTCCTTGCTGTTGCTTTTACTGCTGTTTTTTATTTAAGTTATAAGCATTTTTAGATTTATCTTATGTTTAAATGCCTAAAGAATTAGAATATATCATAAACATATCATTAGAAAGAACTCTAATTTGAATGACAGTTTTGTTATTCACTACTATCCATTTTGAGCAGATTTTTAAATTATTCAAATAGAAAACTTATTAGTATATTTCCTGAGATATATTCTTGTTAATAAACTAAGTTACAGCAATTTAGTCATATTAATATAATATGCAATGTTTGTAATATTATGGTTGAGCACTATATGAGAAAAATACACTTTAAAATATTATAAAACTGCTTGAAAAGACAGAGGAAAAATATTACCTTTTCCTAAACTTAAAATTAGAAAACAGAGAAAGGGTAAATGTTTATTTAGATGCCCACAAATAAAAGTATTGGAAAAGAAATAAATTTGAATCCTAACTATGCATTGTGTGTTGTGCCTCAATGAATTGTGCGTTCTGTTGCTTCAGTTGTGTCTAATTCTTTGTGATCCTTTGGATTATAGCTTGCCAGGTTCCTCTGTCCATGGAATTCTCCAGGCAAGAATACTGGAGTCAGTTACCATGCCCTCCTCCAGGGAATCTTCCCAACCCAGGAATTGAACCAGTGGCTCCTGCATTTCCTATTCTACAGGCAGATTCTTTACCACCGAGCCACTGGGTGAAGCTCCAACTATACATTATGTCAGGTATTATATATAAACATAAGAGGTATTATTAAGATATGCTGAATATTCTAAAACTATTAGTTTTATAATGAAGCAACAACAACAAAAAGCTCAAGTTATACATGTGATGGAGAATGAGTCAACTCAAAGCTCAAAAATGAGTTATTTAAGATCTGAATGAGGGTGAAAAAAGTCAAGCTGAATGCAATCTTTACTACAACAGAGGTGATAATTATTATGGGACTAAGATGGAGAGATGATTATTATATCAGGGGATTTAGTTAGGCTTTAGAATGAAGGAGGGAGCATCTGAAATGAAATTTAAGGCGACAATACCATCAGGGAGAAATTTCAGTGAAATACAGCTGTAGAATGTGCATTAATCAAAGGGGAAATGCATACACATGGAAAACATGTTGGGAAAGGGAAAACAATTGTTGAGGGTTTCTTTGTTTTTATTATAGATGCTAGTTGTTATAAAATGCTCCTAGGAAATTAAATGTGAAATGAAAAATTTTGTCACTAGACTAAATGTAATCTCTAACATACAGTACTTTAATGTCTGTAAGGTTGCATTCTAAGTGTTTCTCAAGAATTAATTTATTCTTGACAACAGATATGAAGATCTACATATACATATCTCCACTTTATGTATGAGGAACAAAGACCCAGAGATGCTGAATAACTTGCTGAAGTAAACACAGTCTAAAAAAGGCAGATGTATTAAGTTCACCCAGATATTCTGACCTCAGATGTCTGCTCTTATCAATTACACTTAAATATAGCTTCTCCAATTTTTAAGTGTGATGTCCTTGAACAAATATAATAACACTTCAAATTTTCATTGTTGTTCCAATAAGAATTCAGGTTATGCCATTTGGTGTAAAATTTTACTTTTCCAAGGATACCAAATTTACTAGGATTCTTATAAATATTCTTAAATGCTTTTTCTCAATACCCTCTCTCTTTTAGTCTTAAACCCAAATATGTAATGTGAGTGCAAAAATGACAAACTCTTTTTATTTGAAGATTAGGGAACATGCATGTAAGAAAGGTTATATTTAGAAATTCATCATTCTTGCTCTAATTTAATGAAAAATATTTATTGATAAACAGCAGACTCATTGTTGCCAGAATTCAGCAAAATAAAGTCTATGAATAAAAATAAGCAATCTGAAATATATGTATATTATACATGCCGGGCACTAAAGAATATATGGATTTGATTCAAATCATGCTTTTTTTTTTTTTAAATCTTGGATTGGACTATTTTTGTTCATTTACATTTAAATCTACTTTAGGAAAAATATATTATTTATTGAAAAAGTGCTTGAGTCTATTCAGCAGTCAAATTCAGAAAAGTTGACAAAATTTGCAAACATTGATTTAAAAGAAAAATCACCCAATAATTCTTTTGAAGAGAGGCACAACAAATGTTTGGATCTGACAGTTGGATTCTGTCAGTTTTAGTAATTGTTTTCTTAGACCATCCTGAGATCACTGATATTAACTACATCCTGAGGTCTGGAAAGTGAATGTTTGTCAGCTGCCCAATTTGTTTTGAAAATGTTAGCTCTCAAGAGAAATCTCCATCTTTCAGACCTGTCTTTTTTCACATCAGCCTCTAGCTGCCAGTGCCAAAGTATGTATACATTCCTGAAAGTGAAAGTTGCTCAGTCATGTCCGATTCTTTGTGACCCCAGAATTCTCCAGGCCAGAATACTGGAGTGGGTAGCTATTTCCTTCTCCAGGAGTTCTTCCCAACCCAGGGATTGAACCCAGGTCTCCCACATTGCAGACGGATTCTTTACCAGCTGAGCCACAAGGGAAGCCAAAGAATACTGGAGTGGGTGGCCTATTCCTTCTCCAGCAGATCTTCCCAACCCAGGAATCCAGCCGAGGTCTTCTGTATTGCAGGCGGATTCTTTACCAGCTGAGCTACCAGGGAAGCTGGTATATATTCCTAAGAGATGCCAAAGATCTTATATCTCCTCATTAGCTAGAAGGGAATATCAGAGAGTTTCTCTCTCAATCACACACACACACGTACACACACATAGCTTGTGTTCTGTAAATTGTGAATATGGCATAGTATTTGCAACATTGCTTATCTGATTTCTTCTTAAAGTTTTCAACTTTTACAGTATAACAATGGCAGGCATTTTGTGAAATAATCAAAACACGGCTTTAACGTCTTTGGTCTGACACAGAGTAAGTTGTTCTTTTTTTGAAATGCAGCTTATTCTATCTAACTCTTCTGTTACTCCATGTCTTTTATGAGCTTTTCCTCCTTCAAATCCCTCCCTCCTGCTGCGATGACACTTACATAAAGATCTGAAAAGCTCACACATGACATGTATGTTAATATCTTACTAACTTCAAAGTAGTTCTTATTTTGTGTCTGCTTTGCATGTTCCATCATCATATATGCTAGAGCATCATCTTTTGCTGCCTGAACAATCTTAACATTTTTGACCATAGATGTGTGAGTTTATATCTAGACTCTCTATGCTGAAGTATATGTAGTAAAATTGGAGTGATACAGAAAAGATTAGCATGGCCCCTGTGCAAGAATGAGAAGCAATTTGTGAAGCATTCCATAGTTTTAGGGCTTCCTTGGTGGTCCAGATGGTAAAGAATCTGCCTGCAATGCAGGAGACCTGGGTTCAATCCCTGGGTCAGGAAGATCCCCTGGAGAAGGGAATGGCAACCCACTCCAGTATTTTTGCCCAGAGAATCCCATGGACATAGGAGCCTGGTGAGCTACATACAGTTCATGGCGACACGACTGAGCAGCTAACACTTTCACTTTCTCTGTTCTGTTTGTTTATCCTTATGCCAATATTACACTGTTTTAATTATAGTAGCTTTATAATTAGTCTTAAGATTATATAGGGGATGCTCTCTTCCAAAATTGTTTAGCTATATTAGATCATTTGCATTTATATATAAATTTTAGAATGTTTGCTTATTTCTTCACAAAAAAACTGCATTAAGTCTACAGAGCAACAATTAACTCTCTATTTTAGTCTTTTTTTTCTAATTTATCTCAGTAATGCTTTATAATTTCTAATTCTCAGCACTTAACATATATCGGATCAAATATATCACAAAATATTCATGTTTGTTGATGCTACACTAAATGACATTTTTTAAATGTTCAGTTTCCAGTTTTTTTTTGCTAGAACACAGAAAGACAATTGACTTTCATATATTGATATTGTACTGTTTTCTTGCTAAACAAATTTGCAAGTTCTAATAGCTTTTTTAATAGATTACTTAAGATATTCAATGTATACAAACATGTCTACTGTGAATGAAGACAGTTTTACTTTTTTTCTATCCAGTTTGCATAGTCTTTATTTATTTTGCTTACTTAAGTCCACAACTAGTAATTCTAGATCATTATTTAATAGAATTAGTGAGACTGGAAAAAACCTTGTGTCCAATCATAAAGTCAGTTTTATAATTTCACCATTATATACAACATTAGCTGTTGCTTTTCTAGTTTAGAAAGCTATTTTTCATTCCTAGTTTTTACTGTGTAGGTCTATGATGCATTCTGAACCAATTTTCTGTTTGATCAAGGTAAAGATTGAGGTTATTTATTTATTTGTTTCATATGGATATCTACTCATTCCGAAAGAATTTGTTCTAAAAACATCCCTTTCTCCACTGGTATTTTTGCTGAAAATTAAGTAATCATTTATGAGTGTATATATATCCTGATCTTCTGTTACATTAATCTATATTTCTATATTTACACCAGTAGCATACCAATGTGATGAAGTAGATTTATAGTCAGTCTCAAAATCAGGTGCATGTGTTCCAACATTGGTTTTCTCTTTGAAAATCATTTAGGTTTTTCCAGGTTCTTTGCATTTTCACAAAATATTTAGAATCATTTGTCAATTGCTACAGAATAATAAATATTTTCTTCCATATTAATTTACATTCTATTTAAAGTACATTTTGATTTATTGATGATGCTATTTGGAAAAATACATTTAATACAAATATTCTCATGACTTCTTATAATCATCATCATACTACACACAATGTATATAACAAATAAAATATATACAACAAAACAAGCGAGTTTTGTTGGTCATAGTCATTGGTATGAAATATTATGATTCATCAAATGACAATGAAGTGTTTCTTGAATATAGGTCAGATGATGATGCAAGGGTTTGTTCAGGCTTCTATGGGTTTCCAGTGGTTAAGATACAGAGGTTCTAATGCAAGGGGCAAAGGTTTCATCCCTTGTCAGGGAACTAAGATCCCACATGCTGCATGGCACAATCAAAATTTTTTTAAAAATTTAAAAAATGAAACTATGGAGATAATTGAGAATACCCCCACACCTTTGAAAAGATAATATAAAATATCATTTTTAGAGGAATCTAATAAGGAAAGATACATTCATATAAAATTAAGCAAAATACAAAAATTAAACTAGCAGAAGTTATCACTTTCTTAGGGAAAAAAAGCATATACAGATGAAAAGAAATAAATGAGGAACATTGAAATTGTAGTTCTCACTATAATGTGGGAGAGGTAAGCAAGAAATATTTCACAGAAACAATGGACCTCCTGGCTTACATAATCTCAGTTAAACTTGTCCTAGCACAACAGTTTAAAAATCCTAACTCAAACACATAGCTTTTAGATACTGTTGAAAATTCATTTGGTGGGAGTATGGATAAATTGACTTTCAATTAATGAAATTACTATAACAATTCTTTCATAGATACTTAGATTTAATGTATCCAAGCATTTTTGCCTGTTTGGTACTTCTTATAACTTTTAATTTATCCATTCCAATATGTGGAAATTGAGTTAGAAAACACTCATACTCATTAGAGGTAACATACATAGCATTCCAAATTTTATTCTATGGGTAGATTTGAAACTTTGCTTTTGTTATTATTTCTTTCTTTTGTCTTTGCAATTTGACTTAACTCATTAATAAAATGTTTTAAACTTAACTGCACTTCCTATAGTCTCTTAATTTTTCTTTACAGTTTATTTGATACATTTTTTTCCCCAAAAACATAAGGTTGGTTTAAATTTAAATTATCAAATGTGACATTCATTCTTGTTAAACCCATTTGGGAATTAAAAATGACTGTGCCCATTGACTCATCTTTTCTGATAGCAGCTGGTGTAATAATCAGTTTCTGCCTAAATGCAGCTTGAAAGTGGGATATGTGAATAACTAATAGAAGAAACATGCAAAGATCATTAACTAGCTTTGATGGAGTATTCTGTTTCCGTCAGAGTGAGACTAAATTACAGTTTGTCATCCTTATACACCTGGAGGAGGAAATGGCAACCCTCCCCAGTATTCTTACCTGGGAAATCCCACGGACAGAGGATCCTGGCGGGCTACAGTCCTTGGGATCACAAAGAGTCAGACACGAATAAACAGCTGAGTGTGCATGCTTGCATCCTGTAAAGAATCGTTTTCACATTAGATTATTCTATTTATATTCAATTATTTATTATATTCTACTT
The DNA here is from genome assembly GCF_033118175.1 of Dama dama. Taxonomy (NCBI): domain Eukaryota; kingdom Metazoa; phylum Chordata; class Mammalia; order Artiodactyla; family Cervidae; genus Dama; species Dama dama. The sequence continues at coordinate 52,093,200 of NC_083705.1, read as the reverse complement.
AGATTATTCTTTTTGTATTACTTGTTCTATTTGCATTAAGTAAGCTATTCTATTTATATTATCCATACTAGCTGGTAATCCTTGAACATTGTCAGGCTCACCTATTTCCTTATTATACTTCGACATTGCCTAGGACTTCCCAGGTGGTACTAGTGGTAAAAAACCCATCTTCCAGGGCAGCAGACATAAGAGACTCTGGTTAGATCTCTGGGTCAGGAAGATCCCCTGGAGGAGGAAATGGCAATCCACACCAGTGTTTTTCCCTGGAGAATCCTAAGGACAGAGGAGTCTGACAGGCTAAGTCCATGGAATCTCATCAGACAACAGAAGCAACTTAGCAAGGTACACAGGGCTCAAACTGAGCTGCCTCTCCCCAGCTTTTCATCCAGAAAAGACCACAGACTTCACTGATTCCATGTCTTTTACCCCAAAGTTTATAAAGCCATTTTTTTTTAAACTTCCTGACTTACTAGTTAAAAGATGTATGATTTGAATCAGCTATGCTAGAAGCTTCCCTTCTAGCTCAGTCAGTAAAGAGTCTGCCTGCAATGCAGGAGACCCAGGTTCAACTCCTGTGTCGGTAAAATCCTCTGGAGAAGGAAATGGCAAGCCACTCCAGTATTCTTGCCTGAAGAATCCCATGACAGAGGAGCCTGGCAGGCTACAGTCTGTGGGGTCACAAGAGTCGGACACGACTAAGCACACACAGCATGCTAGAAGCAGAACTGTGGGTTAGAACGTGGTTTTGATTCTGAAGTTTAACTCTAAGATGCTGGGAGCAGGGGGGTATAAATATCCTCCACAATGCCCCACAATTTCTTTTCTTTCCAGAAGTAACTGGAGACTTGATCTCCCATTGGACCAGGTGCCACATAAAGGCAGTTTAGTAGCTCAAACAGGTGTCTTTGAAACCTCTAACCTTGTCAAAGAACTTGAGAGAAACCGGTCTGGAGCCTTATCATAGGTACATATGTGTCAAACTGCTGACTATGCACAATACAGATATTCTCTTGAAGGAGAGATCGTTTTGAATGATCTTCTGCTAAAGCATTAACAACAAAGTGCCTCCAATATACATTTCTCCTTAAATTCAGCATAAAAGAACATCCTTTATTGCCCTTTTTCATTGATATTGGTTACATGAACTTCAATATCATGTAAGGTTGTCTTTAAGTAGGCATGAACTTTTCACTGTTTCATATATTTCTCATTAAAACACTATCCTCTTTGTATTCATTCTAACATTAGGATAGTTCTCTTAAACTTAAGTATACATGTTGCTGAACATGGTGTTAAAAAAGCTAGTTTATATACAAACTAGAACAGCAAGATTATCAATCACATGTTTTTTTCTGTATGTGAAAAATAACAAACTGTACACTAAACACTCTTTTGTTCTTGGTATGTGATTGTATTGAACAACTGTATTTTGCTGCTCTTTGTTTTATCCATTCTCATGGATGGGTGGGGTTGAAATACAATTTATGTACAGCTATACTTTATTACTTGTACCATTATGAGATTAAAAGACCAATATCTTTCTAAAGGTCATAACTGACAGGTTATTTGCAATATTTTTATAGCTCTACAAGGAGAAAAATTAATTTGCTGCATCTGTTCATGCTCGAAAAACTGTTTTTGGAAAACATAATTGTAAAAGTCTCTCCTGTAGTAAAGACTCATAATTCTACTGTTTTGGATATGGCCTATAGTCTCAAAGATATTGTGAGAGTTGGAATGTAAGTGGGAATAAAGGCACAAATTCTATGCCTCAGATTACCATTAGGATATAAAATGTTTAAACAGTTTCTACTCTGCCCTCAACTTTATCTTATCTACCTGTCCCATTAATGCTATGTTTTAGCTTTAGTTTCCCAGAAGCAGAATATGAGGCATATCTCACATATTAAATTTTATTGGATGAGTAGCAATCAAATGAAAGCAGAAGTGTGGGAAAAAGAGGAATAAGAAATAAAATGTGGTGTTTGATCAAACTGAACATAGACCCCCACCCTCAAAAAAAAAAAAAAAAAAAAGTGTAGCTGTCCAATTGCAGGACCTCTCCATGAGACTACACAGAACCATTGATATCAGGTCAGTTCCTTGAAGGAAGGTAGAAAATCTCTGCTAATTGCTTCCCATCTCTTGACTCTTGTAATCAAATATTTGAGAGACATTAATTTGCCTAAACTGGGCCACTAGGGCAGGGATTTGCACTTGAACCTGAATCCAGCTCAGGTGGACTGGATGCTGGATTGGCTATAGCTTATGGCTTGGAGGGTACACTGGTGGTCTTGCCTAATATCCATCCCTCATCCCATGGCACCCTGGGAAAGCTTATAGTGTTCAGAGATGAGACACAGTCACTGGAGCCAGGGTTTTACAATCATTGCCTTCCCTCTGGAAATCAGGGAAATTAATGAAGTCCAAGTAACTGAATGATGTATTGACTCAGTTTATGAAAGTTTACCCTTCAAGCCAATTAAATAGCATGTACTCTTACTGTATAAGAATGTCAGCGGAAAAAAAGGCCCTTAATTCTTAAGAAAGAAAATTCTTATTCAGAATAGAAGAGTGGTCAATTTTAATATCCTCCAACATATCACTTGATGCTACAGATGATCCTAGAAGCTACAAATGACCCTAGAAGCAAAATTGATATTTATATTATACTTTCCTATTCATTCTAGATTTCACTCACCTTTCTACAACATTTTGATTCACCCTTATCTGTCTTAAAGATTAGTAAGAAATTCATTTTCTTGAAAAGTGAAACTGATCATTGATAATGTCCTGCTTCTACCACTCAGTTTGCAAACTTTAAAGTTTCCATGCGACCCTTTTAACCCTCTTACTCCCTGTTACAAAGTAGTTCACTAAGATCTTGACCATCCTGATATTCTAGAAAACAACATGCTGATTCACTATATTAATGATATCATACTCATGAGACCAGGGAAAGAGTAAGTAGCATGTAGTCTTACCTACTAAGACACAGGCAAACTAGAAGGTGAGAGATACACTTGCACAGACTCATCGATCTGAAGTTATGTGTGATGTTTATGTGAGTCTAGTACTCTGTGTCATTGGAGGAAATTCTCCTAATTTAGAATACTTGTCATATATCAAACTTCCAGTTAATAAAAATGAGGTGTGTCTTTTAGTGAACTGCTTAAACTTCATAGGGCTTGTGGATACTGTTCCAGTGTTTTTATATGGTATTTTAGGTTACTTGATTTGAATGAAGGATAAAGAGAGTGCTACATCATACTGCAGACTACTATTTGGGCATATAATCCAGCAGATTGATGGTAATAAATGTATCTAAGGAAGATAATGATTCTTCATAGAGTCATAAAGGATTCCCTAAAATCAGAGATTGTATAGATAGAGGTGGAAAGAAGGAGGCCTGGTTGAAATTTCGGTACGGTCTATTGCCACTATTTCTTTTCCATGGGGATGGTCTTAATCCCTGTCTCCTGCACAAGGTCATGGACCTCCATCCATAGTTCATCAGGAACTCTATCAGATCTAGTCCCTTAAATGTATTTCTCACTTCCACTGTATAATCATAAGGGATTTTACTGAGGTCATACCTGAATGATCTAGTGGTTTTCCCTACTTTCTTCAATTTAAGTTCAACATCCACTGGATCATCGAAAAGGCAAAAGAGTTCCAGAAAAATATCTCTGCTTTATTGACTATGCCAAAGCCTTTGACTGTGTGGATCACAATAACCTGTGGAAAATTCTGAAAGAGATGGGAATACCAGACCACCTGACCTGCCTCTTGAGAATCTGTATGCAGGTCAGGAAGCAACAGTTAGAACAGGACATGGAACAACAGACTGGTTCCAAATAGGAAAAGGAGTATGTCAAGGCTGCATATTGTCACCCTGCTTATTTAACTTATATGCAGAGTACATCATGAAAAACGCTGGGCTGGAAGAATCACAAGCTGAAATCAAGATTGCTGGGAGAAATATAAATAGCCTCAGATATGCAGATGACAGCACCCTTATGGCAGAAAGTGAAGAGGAACTAAAAAGCCCCTTGAGGAAAGTGAAAGAGGAGAGTGAAAAAGTTGGCTTAAAGCTCAACATTCAGAAAACTAAAATCATGGCATCTGGTCTCATAACTTCATGGGAAATAGATGGGAAAACAGTGGAAACAGTGTCAGACTTTATTTTGGGGGGCTCCAATATCACTGCAGATGGTGATTGCAACCATGAAATTAAAAGACGTTTACTCCTTGGACGGAATGTTATGACCAACCTAGACAGCATATTAAAAAGCAGAGACATTACTTTGCCAACAAAGGTCCGTCTAGTCAAGGCTATGGTTTTTCCAGTGATCATGTATGGATGTGAGAGTTGGACTGTGAAGAAAGCTGAGCGCTGAAGAATTGATGCTTTTGAACTGTGGTGTTGGAGTTGTCTCCTGAGAGTCCCTTGGACTGCAAGGAGATCCAACCAGTCCATCCTAAAGGAGATCAGTCCTGGGTGTTCATTGGAAGGACTGATGCTGAAGCTGAAACTCCAATACTTTGGCCACCTGATGAGAAGAGTTGACTCACTGGAAGAGACCCTGATGCTGGGAGAGATTGGGGGCAAGAGGAGAAGGGGATGACAGGATGAGATGGCTGGGTGGCATCACCGACTCGATGGACATGAGTTTGAGTAATCTCTGGGAGTTGATGATGGACAGGAAAGCCTGGCGTGCTGCAACTCATGGGGTAGCAGACAGTTGGACACAACTGAGTGACTGAACTGAACTGAACTGAACTGATTGCCACTATGGAAAATGGATTGCTAGCTTATTACAGTGCCTCCATCATTTTCTCTGGGCTGACTCTGAAGGGGTTTGGTGATGGGGAATTCCCCTAATAAACAAATATCAAGCACTACACTTAGTTATCCGATATGTATGTCTAAGGTGTGGAAATACTCTAAATTCTGTGCTGTGGTGGAGAACTCTGCTATGAGGTCAATGGCCAGAAAAGAATAATGTTAGAAGTTTAGAACAGAAGAGTTCTGGGAAAAATACATATGGCTTATACAGGACTCCTTAGTAAGGGCTCCTTATTCTTAGTAAGAATAAATCACGATTAGTGTCCCTACCATGAGAAAGAGAAAGCCATGCAGATGGTTGGCTATTCTTGCTGGTTCAAACAGCCAGCATCATGGTAAAGAAAGACACGCTCTTCCATTCTAAGTGATTCTGAATATTAAATTTGCTCTGGATATAGATTGGGGCTCTCATATTCCCAGTTTATACATTTTTAGAAAGCTAAGTAAACTATATCTATATACTGAAGACACCCAAATTCAGTATTTAGTATCATTGAAAAAGAGGAAGTTTTTTTCATAAAAGATAGTGACAGACAAGAATGTAGGAGGACTGTGGGGAAAAAATGTACCAATTTGGAGGCCAGTCAAGCGTATTTTAAAATGATGTATTTTAAAAAGGAAAAAGAGTTCAACTACATTGAATGTTGTTGTTAGATCAAATAAAATTAGATGCCAGATCTTAACAAAGCATTATCATTTGAGTGTTAGGAGCAAAACACACAGAGAGATTGATTAAATTGTGGGTAGTATGCAGCTGAAGACAGCCTAAGTCTACTAAGAATCTTTAAAAGTAATTTTCCATTTTCTAGTAATTTTTTTATATTGTGCACATTGACATCATGCATAATTCTACCATATCTTAAATAATGACTGCTTTATTAAAATCATTTATTCTTTTATCTCCTTCACTCCTTACTTCATCCTTACTTACTTGATGAATTTTGATCTAAAAAAGTAAAAGTGTATGTATCCTGAGTCTTGACCCATTGCCATTTTCCTACTCTATTAACATCTCTACTTTCTGATCCAGTCACTACAGATCCACTTAATAATCAAATAAAAAATACAAGTAACTAATTGAATAGCATGTATATCATTTTAGTTATTATTATGTCTCTAACTTAGCAATCTTATAGGAATATAAATTATTTTTACTCTAATTTTACAGATTAATGATCAGAAACTCAAAGTCACAAAATAAATAAGTGGTAGAAATAGGTTTCAAACCCATTCCTTCTAATTACTTTTTTTTTTTTATCACAGCTCTTTATGAAGCCCTTATCAATCATTTAAACTACTCTGCCATTCAAAGTCCTCATACCTTAACATACAGTCACCTCTACGTCACTGCTATCCTCTTTACCTTGTACTTCATTAAAATGATCAAAATCAGAAGACACAAGATAGGCATTCTTTTTTTGTCAATCTCATTGTATATTTTATTAAAAAACTCAACTTCCTTTGAGTACATGCTTGATTTCCCTCAGTTCCAAAGGCTGGCTGTTCTTTTCTTTTGCAAGACTATATCTGTCTCTACATTGAATTCTATCTTCTCCCATCTGTTTCAGTATTGAAATATTACTCTATGTTTAGGTCTTTCTCACTTGTGCAGTTTTAGTTTTCTTATCTGTTGCTCTTTCTTCTGCATGTATAAAAATACTTAAGTATTTCCTATAGTGTTTTAAAAATAAAAATAACAACAAAATTATTCTCAAGCCTCCTGTGACTATTTTTTGAAATAAAGGAATTATCTAAAGCTGCTGAGTAAATGTAGATGCTGGGAAAAAGACAAACTAACACTTTATATCAATCAGAGTGGCTAGGTTGAAGATATTTTCTTTTGTTTCTATTAATACTCTGGAGAGATACTATTAGTCATATCTTTAATTTTTGACTTTGTATTTCCTTAACTCTAGGAATAATGTAAATTTAAAACCCAAAGCCCACAAAATAGCAGAATTACAGTATATGACTTCATGAAGCTTGCCTTACATTCTTCATCTACCATTTTAGAAGATTTTTGTCATGTTAACAAATGCACTTTTTATATCTTGCTATTTTTTTCATGAAGGTATAATCCTTTCAAAGTCTCAGATTCATCCAATATATTGATTCCAGCTGACCATCTTGTGTCAGCACAAAATATTGTTTCATATTGCAACTAAGAATATTCCAATCTTGGGATCTGGTATAAATTTACCATCACATGCCTTCAGGGCAGCCATGGTTTCAGATATTTACCTGTCTGACATTCCACTTATTTTCACTGTCAGCCTCCTACCTTCTAATTTGGAACTAAAAATATTAGCAGTTGGATTTGAGTCTGAGCTGAATGCATCTGCATATCATCCAGATTGAGAACATGTCTGCAGGTCAAATTGTTGCATGAGAATATGCAGAATGAAGAGAAACTATAAACTAGGGGGAAAAAAAATACTATAGGTATGCTCACATTTAAGATGCAAATGGAAAAAAATTCACAAAAGAGAAAAAGAAATTAAAAGTAGAAAGCTTTTTCAAGATGTTTGTTGATGAGGAAAAGGAGAGAAGTAATATGGTAATTCATATGAGATTTGCTAATAAGCAGGATTTTGGTTAATTTGTTGAGATTTAAACATGAACAAATGCTGATGAGGAGGACTCTATTTGAAGGAGAGATGGTCTCTGAAATACTGTAATATTCATGAGAAGACACTGCAGATAGCTGTATTTTTGTGAGAACTTTTATCTATATATGGAGGGAGAAATAGTTCAAGATTAAGTCATTGTAAAATGTCTCTTTTCAAGGATTGATATTAATACTTCCTATACTGTGTGCATGGGCTCAGTTATGTCCCACTCTTTGCCACACCGAAGACTGTAGTCCACCAGGCTCCTCTGTCCATTGTATTTTCTAGGCAAGAATACTGGAGTGGGCAGCTATTTCCTCCTCCAGCAGATTTTCCCAACCCAGGGATCAAACCTGCATCTCTTCCATTGGCAGACAGATTCTTTACCAGTGACTGTATGCATTATATGATTGATATTTTACAACATTTCTATGTGTGGCACAATATGGATCATTGACTCAAAAAGTTGTTTCAACTTTCAAAAGAAATTTTTCTTGGTCCTACCAGTTTAAAGAGATCATATTACTCATCACTACTCCACTGAAGGAAGTCATTGTCAAAACTTGACTATCTATGGTGAAACAGATCACCAGCCTAGGTGGGATGCATGAGACAAGTGCTCGGACCTGGTGCACTGGGAAGACCCAGAGGAATCGGGTGGAGAGGGAGGTGGGAGGGGGGATCAGGATGGGGAATACGTGTAATCTATGGCTGATTCATATCAATGAAATAATGATATGAAAAAATGAAAATATATGAAAATCAATGAAAAAATATGAAAAAAATATGAAAATATGAAAATCAATGAAATAATAATAATAATAATAATAAAAAATAATAATAAAATAAAATATAGCACATACAGTTAAAAAAAATAAAAAAATAAAGATTTATTTGACAATATTCCTCTCTTGTAAATTACAAGTGCATTAATTCTCTTATAACCCAACCTTGCTCTCCTCCAAAAACATAACAAGATTAATGCCCCAACCAATTAATTAATAAATTTGTCAGTTTCTTCTCTTTTTCTCCTTCTTTTGTTCTTTTCAATTCCCAAAACTGTGCCATCTGCTAAGGGTAAAAATTTTGCTGATACCAACCATCTACTGCTGGCAAGTATTCATGCACATCTACCTTCCAAAACTTCATGCTTAAGACATGCTAACTTTATATATTATTTTTATTTTGAATTGTATTTAATATGCCATAATTGTTAAAGTTGACATTTTTCGACCCTTATTTTCTTTGGACTCTGACATTTTTTCCTGTATAAAGCATGACATTTTCATAGTTGTACTTTCATGGCTGCCTGTATTACTCAGTTTTATGTTCTGGTTCCTCCTCTTCTAACTGTATACCAATGCTGAGGTTGCTCATTTAATCTCAAGATATCTCTTAAGAGATATTCCCAGATGTTTAAATGGTGATGATAGTGATTGCAAAGATAGCTAACATTTGTGAATATGTATAAAACTGTAGACATATGCCAAGTGACTTGCATATAATATTTCATTGAATTTCCACAATGATCCTCTGAGATAAATGCAAAGAGGTGCCATTTTTAAAAACCTTCATTTGCAAGTGAAGAAACTAAGGTAAAATTGATTCATTAGGAAAACTAAATGGTTAAGGTTTTAAACCCTGGTTATCCAATACCTTTGCTTGTCTATAAGCCGATTTTACTCACATGCTTCCTTTATAGCCTAGAAACTTTATTTCTTTTTTACTTGGTAATATCCAACAGATAACTGGACAGCTCCTCTCAAAATTTTCATGTGCCAAACTTAACTTTTGGTATTATTCCATCAAATTCTCTCTTCTTCCTGAATCTCTTTGTAAAAAGGATTTACATTCATTATTTCACTTATCATATAAGACACCTTGGCACCTCTCCTCACCTCTCATAAAGCATGGAAAACTCTTCATTATATCTCCTACTTTCCTTTCTCTATTTCTACTCTCACCTCCTTCCAACTGCCACCATCTTTCTGTTAACCACTGAAATGACCTTTAATCTGTTGAGCTGAATTCTCCCCCTCCCCCCTTTTTTTCCAATCCAGTATTTACATGCCAAGGAAACAATTTACAGAAACAAGAACTCATCCTACTGTTATCCCATGTAAGGTATTTCCACAAATTCTCTTTTCCATTTAATAGAATCCTAAACTAAGAATAATTTCAGGATTTTTCTTGATATGATCCCTTCCTACTCATTTAAGATCCCTCCATAGCATTCTCTTCCCCTGTTCATATTCATGCTGAAATTTCTTTTTTAGGAACACACTAACTACTTCAGGCCTGGGCTCTAGAAAAGTTTTCATCTGTTAGGAAAGTCTTCTTTGCTTGGTTGCAAATGCACCTCACCTTATTTTGGTTATATATTTTGTTATACCTCTGTGTGGTATAGTTTCCTGGGATATTTTGACTCTGATATGAACAGAGTAGGCAATTCACCATGTGTTCAAGACACAACTTGTTTCAGTACAGTCCTAGAAAATGTGCCTATTTCCATGTTTTATGCAAAATAGGGAGGAAATACAAGCCTTGTTGTTCAGTTGCTAAATCATGTCCAACTCTTTGAGAGTGGACTGCAGTGTGCCAGGCTTTCCTGCCCTTCACTATCTCTCAAAGTTTGCTCAGATTCATGTCCATTGAGTCAGTGATGCTATCTAACCATCTCATCTTCTGCTAACCCCTTCTCCTTTTGCCTTCAATCTTCCCCAGCATCGGGGACTTTTCTAAACAGTCAGCACTTTTTATCAGGTGGCCAAAGGATCAGAGCTTCAGCTTCAGCATTAGTTCTTCCAATGAATATTCAGGGTTGATTTCTTTTAGGATTGACTGGTTTGATCCCCTTGCATTCCAAGGGACTCTTAAGAGTCTCCTCCAGCACCACAATTTGAATGCATCAATTCTGCGGTGCTCAGCCTTCTTTATGGTCCAACTCTCATATCGATACATGACTACTGGAAAAATCATAGCTTTGACTCTATGGACCTTTGTCATCAAAGAGATACATAGCTGCATGAGTGCATATTAAGTCACTTCAGTCATGTCTGACTCTGTGTGACCCTATGGACTGTAGCCCACCAGGTTCTTCTGTCCAAGGGATTCTCCAGCCAAGAATACCAGAGTGGGTTGCCATGCACTTCTCCAGGGGATCTTCCTGACCCAGGGATCAAACCTGTGTCTCTTGAGTCTCCTGCATTGGCAGATGGGTTCTTTACCACTAGTGCCACCTGGGAAGCCTGGATATGTGGCTAGCCTAAGGTAAATTGGACTGAACAGTTACCAAATAAGCTGGCAGAAAGAAGGCCAGAAACTGGTATTCCCCCATTCTTTGTGGGGAGACTGCACTATTCTCTCGACCACTTGTTTTTGTAAATATTAATGATGCTTTTTTTTCTTTCTTTTCTTCCTTTCCCTCCTCTCTCTTCTCCATTCCCTGTTATTTTCCATTTGAGTTAATTTCTTTTAAAAATTCATAATATTTTTCTTCAATATACATAGGGGAACTTTGAAATTAATTGAAAAAGAATTTAGAAACATTAAAATAGCTCCCATCACTCATATAGGACATATAAATATACAGAATTTATCTGATATCAGTGGATTTTTAATGTTTTGTATGAAAATTTTAAGCATGATTCTCCCCAGGTCCTTTTCTATCAGTCTCCATTTACACAGAGGTGTGAATCTATGAAAATTTCTCTTTAGCTCTGATATTAGTTCTATTTCATTCACATTTATGTTTTGCAATGCTCAGCATTTCCTAAATCATTATTATTAAATTTCATTTCATGTAAAATAATATAGAACAATGATAATTTTATTTATTTTATTTTATTTTAAATTCCCCACCACATCAACCCATACACTGCAAGAACTCTCCCATTTGACCCATGATGCTAAAAAATATGTTCTTCTAAAGTCTTAATGGGAAAATGCATCATTAAAACACTTTATTATTGTTATGCAAAATTGTTGTAAGAAGGACTTTATAGAAAATGCCATTCTACATAGCCTTAAAGCTGAATTAAACAGCATTTTGACAGAAAAAGAAAAAGAAAAATATTTCCTTAAGATGTTGTCATTCCCTTCAACCTGCTCTATAGTTATCAGTGGGGAGAGTTATTCACTTCCAACATGGATTTTACACTCTTTCTACACCAGCTCTTCAACTGAGAGTATAGTACTAGTACTAGAGGCTTAGGGTAGTAAGTTTATTATTGTTTATTCACTTTAGTCGTGTCCTCTTTTGTGACCCCATGGACTGTAGCCCATCAGCCTCCTCTGTCCTTGGGATTCCCGGGGCAAGGATACTGGGTGGGTTGCCATTTCCTTCTCCAGGAGACCTTCCCAATCCAGGGATTGAACCTTCATCTCCTGCATTGGCAGGCAAGTTCTTTACCACTTAGCCACCCCAGAAGCCCATTAGTAAGTTTACTGAAGGAGAATATTTGTATGCAAATCTATCTCTTTTTCCCCTCTCCCATTACATTAAAGAAAATCTCACTAAAAGGGTAAGCAGAATTCTGGTTTTTGAGCATTAAACTTGATATATTGATCTATATTTGAAAAGACAGCTTAAATGCTTCAAAATTTGCATATTTTTGTACGGGATACCTACCCTCACCCCACCTTTGGCACTCAAAGTGACAGTTAAGAATAGCGGTGGAGAGTAAGTGCTTGGAATGCAGTTAAATGCAGCATAAGTGGATTCTTTTAAGGGATAACAGTTTTAATGGTTACTTAACCTGCCTGTGACTCCATTTCTCCTACAGAAAAATAGGGATAACATTTATCATTCATAAAACTTTGTTAATACATCACCCCATTAATCTCCTATCCCTTTGTGTGACCCTGAGAGAGAAAAGCTCTAGATAAAATACAGCAGCTATAATGCTGGCATTCAATTTTCGATATAGAAACTGATCTACCCAAAGGCTTGAGCTATTGCTATTTAAAGCTGTTACAGGAGTTGCAATCTTTTACAACAAGCTGAAACTAAATAACCTGGACTTTTGCCTCACTAAGTTACTTAAAAATATAACACATTAGTACATAAGAACACACCAAAGCAATCAATATTTTATGAAATTGCTGGACTGTGATATGGCTTTTGAATAGTATTAGTGCTAAATGCATTAACTTTAATGAGGAACTTTGAAATGGTCTCTTAATAACCTTATTGGGATATGACTACTTTTAAATGGCTTTTACTTTGTCCTTGGAATTCATATGATGCATGTGACAGAGGCTTGTTCAGTGTTAACAGAGGATTAGATGAAGGAAATTAATTAAAGCTTCCTTGCAAAGCTTTCCCCTTGAGCTATTCAGCATGCTGAAGTGGTATGACAGGGTACCATCCTTTCTCTAAATCTACTCATTAAATAACTCAATTGGGTTTAAACACATATCCTTTTTTAAAAAAAATTAGACCATAATTTTTCTCCTTGTCTTTTTAACCTGACCCCTTCAAGCCACTGCCACCTCTGTGATTTGTAATTACCTTTTAGCTTCTAATAATAAGACAGCTGCAAAGTGTGTCCATGTGTTTCAGAGTCCACCAATTCACTTCTTAAGAGCTGTCTTCAACTGAGATGACAAATTTAAATAGGTTAGGGACATTTGTTTAACTAATCCCCTGGACAAATAAGTATCTAGAATGATTTCCTGGAACTGAAACCAGAGTTTTTAGTTATATTCTGAAATATCAGATAAAACACAAGTCTATAAATCTTTTTAAACACTGCTCATGCCATACTTGAATAATTGTAATACTCATTACTTTTCAATTTTGTGTTTTATAAATGAATTATTTTGGCTTTAAATTTTCTCACATTGTGATTTGCTCTGTTTTTAAAACATTATTGTTATAAGTGTGTTAATTCTTAGCTATTAATGTTAAAAACAATTACTTATAAAACAAAATAAAAATAATATTAATAAAGGAAAACTTACTTTGCCTTCTTGGGAAAAAAAGAGAACATTTAGCTATAGCAATGACATGTGAAAAGTATACTAGAGTGTAATACATCTTTTAAGCTGAATCAGATTTGATGTTTTTGGTAAACAAATACAAAATCCAGAGTTCTTTGCTTTATAATCTCAATCAAATAAAAAGCTCAAGTACTGAAGTGATACGATACCTCCTCTTTTGAAGTCAGGGATGAAAATATAAAACTATCCCTTAAAAATTAAGGTTAGATTGTGCAATATTTCTTCTTTTTTTCTATCAGGATATTATTTTTCTCCACTGATTTTGATGGGGAAAATTAACCTGGGTAAAGGTACATCACTTTTGTTTAAAATGATTATTTAGGAAATCAGAAATAGATGCTTAGTAACATGGTTGAATTAACAACACTCTGGTCAAAATATAAATAAAACATGTTCACACAGATAATGGTGTTTTAAAATATTGACATTGTAATTAAACATGCACATGCGTGCACAAGGACGTAGGAGCACATTCACATACACACAAGTATTGTTTATCTAAACTGTTAATATACTTTGCGGATTACTTTGCAGTAATAATTCTATGGAAAGACCAATGTTATTATTCCTCATTAAATTGGACTACATCATCTGAAATTAAAAGAAAATAAAGCTGATCACACTGACAAATTTTACCTATATTAAAACACTGGTATATGAATATAAAAATCTTCTGTTTATATGATTGATAGTTTCATTCTTAGGCAAATTCTTCACATTCGATTTTTGAATCAACCTTTCTAAAAAATCAGATGTCTAAGATTAAACATTTAAAATAAGTTAGAAAGCAAATGTGACTAGCTGATATGCATTTGGTGTGTTTCAGGATCATGACAATTAAGATAAATGGTAGCTATAGTGCTAAAATTCAGTGAATGCAGTATTTGATGAGATTCAGAAAAATTATAACACATTCATGCAAAATTTTACCCAATCATTAATTAGAAGCATAGTAATTCAACTGTCTTAAAACATGTGCATAACATTTTACTGCAGAAAGGATCAGAAACATTTAAATTCTCACATGAATCTAAATTCTCTACCTTATTGTGCATAGTAATGAAAGTTGTTTTTTTAATCTCACCAAAAATGTAAATTGCAAAATTGAAAGATTTTCTGTAAGAATATATAATACCAGTTTCTTTGTGTAGTTTCTGATACATCGGTAAAGAACATATTTACAGTTACATCTTTTTTTAGCTTGGACGTTAAGAAACAATTTTATCTAAATAACAAATAGGAGTTTTGTTTTAACTAAATCATCCAGAAGTTCTGTCCTTTAGCTTTTTTTCTTAAGTAGAATGAATCTCAAAATATTTCAATTAGTGCAGATAATCTCCCATGAGATTGAATTACACCATGTATAACAAAATTCAGGAAATAAGTTGGCAGCTGGTAGGAAGCTCCAAATGCAGAGGTATTTCTACAGTGTCTGCCTGGATTTAGGTGGGTATCCAATAATTACTGTAATTTTTATTTATCTGTCCTCTCCAATAGGATCTCTGAGTATGTAATCCATATAGCACTTTCATTAGAGCCAGTAGAAGTGCCTTTTTTCAAATGTGAACTCCTAGCTCCCACCAGAGACCCAATGAATTGAAATCTATATGATAAAGCTTGGATTTGCTGTTAATAACTTGTCCAAGTGATGCTTATACACTATAAGTTTGAGAATGCAAGCTGTTAATTGTTCAGTCATGTCTACTCTTTGCAGCCCCATGGACTATAACCTGCCAGGCTCCACTGTCCAAAGAATTCTCCAGGCAAAAATACTGGAGTGGGTTGCCATTTCTTCTCCAGGGGATCTTCCTGACCCAGGGATTGAACCAGGGTCTCCTGCATTGCAGGCAGATTCTTTACTGACTGAGCCACAAGGACCCTATGGGCCCACCTATATGAAATTTATATCAAATATTTCACACTCCCATTAGTCACAAATAAGACCAGGTGATCAAGTGCCCATAAAATTGGTTTAAATAATGTAACAATTATAACCTGCTTCACAAACTTTAAGTATAAATAAGGAAGGTTAAGACTCAGGGTGTGCCAGGTCACAGACCTTCTCTTGACCTTGGTGACTTTTAAGCTAGCCTGAAGAGTCCACAGGACGACCCAGGAATCTGCAGATAACAATTTCAGAATACAATCTACTAAATGAGAACCTCTTGGGGCAGAGGTCTGGTAATCAATACATTTCATTGTCTAGTCTGGTGAGATTTATCATTAAAGGAGTTTGGTATACAATTCCTAGAACATATCCTGGCTAGTACAACAAGATAATAACAATAACTTTGACTTTAATTAATAATATTTATGAATTGCTAAAGTGGCCTTAAAGCTTTCATTAGCACAATCACCTTAATCTTTCAAATTATGTCCTCTAAGATCTATTAACACCCTATATGTTGCTATTTTTTACTTCTAAAAGATCAACTTACTATTACTGTTCTTACCTAGGATTGATTTTAATGACTAATCATTAATGTACTCAATATTTTTACAATATGATCTGTGAGCTGATATAATTTTCCTATTTGAATTTTCAAAAGTTTCTTTGCATATACAAATGCATTAATAGCATTCATATTGACAACAGTTAAGGGAAACTGTCATATTTTATAATTTCAATTAGGTGTGATAATTAGGATTTTTTCTCTAAATATTCACTTCTATGGATTTTTCTGTATATGTTCCATAAATTCAATTGTCTTGAAATATGTAAACTTATTGTAGCATGAGACTGATAAACCTAGAGACAATTGCCCTCATAGATACTCACATGTATGATTGATTCAAGGCTTATAATTTGAAAAATAATGTAATGAACATAATTGAAAACAGAAAAACTAAAATCAGTCATTTCTCAAACTTTGGAAGGTAGTGAAGGACAAGGAAGCCTGTATATTGCATTCCATGGGTTCATAAAGAGAGAATGAACAGTAGTTCTAAAAACATTTATACATCTACTTAAAAATAACTGTAATTTTCAGTTGTATACATTTCGAGTTCATTGCTCAGAGACTCAACTGAGTCCGATTCTTTAGTGACCCAATGGACTGTAGCCCACAGGCTCCTCTGTCCATTGGATTCTCCCATCAAGAATACTGGAAGGCTTTCCATTTCCTCCTGCAGAAGATCTTCTCCATTTAGGGATCTAATCAGCGTCTCTTTCGTCTCCTGCATTGGCAGGTGGTCAGATTTTTTACTTTCCATGTAAGACCAAAAAGTTCAGTACAGTTCAGTCACTCAGTCGTGTCTCTCTCTTTGTGACCTCATGGACTGCAGCAGTCCAGGCTTCCCTGTCCATTACCAACCCCCAGAGCTTATTTAAACTCATGTCCATTGAGTCAGTGATGCCATCCAACCATCTCATTCTCTGTCGTCCCCTTCTCCTCATGCCTTAAATCTTTTCCATCATCAGGGTCTTTTCCAAATAATGAGTCAGTTCTTTGCATCAGGTGGCCAAAGTATTGGAATTTCAGTTTCAACATCAGTCCTTCCAATGAATATTCAGGACTGATTTCCTTTAGGATTGATTGGTTGGATCTCCTTGTAGTCCAAAGGATTCTCAAGACTCTTTTCCAACACCACAGTTCAAAAGCAACCAGTCAGAATAGTCCTCATCAAAAGGTCTACAAATAATAAATGCTGGAAAGGGTGTGGAGAAAAGGGAACACTCTTGCACTGTTGGTGGGAATGTAAATTGATACAGCCACTATAGAAGACGGTATGGAGATTCCTTAAAAAACTAGGAATAAAATCTCCAAGTGACACAACAATCCCATTCCTAGGCATATACCCTGAGCAAACCAAAATTAAAAGAGACACGTATCCTGTTGTTCATTGCAGCACTATTTACAATAGCTAGAACACTGAAGCAACGTAGATGTCCAATGATGGATGGATAAAGTAGGTGTGGTATATATACACAATGAAATATTACTCAGCCATAAAAAAGAACACATTTGACTCAGTTCTAATGAGGTGGATGAACCTAGAACCTATTATACAGAGTGAAGTGAATCAGAAAGAGAAAGATAAATACTGTATTCTAACACATATATACGGAATCTAGAAAAATGGTACTGAAAAATTTATTTACAGGGCAACAATAGAGAAACAGACATAGAAAATAGACTTATGGACATGGGGAGAGTGGAGAAGAGGGTGAGATGTATGGAAAGAGTAACATGAAAACTTACATTACCATATGGAAAATAGATAGCCAATGGGAATTTGCTGTATATCTCAGGAAACTCAAGCAGCAGCTTTGTATCACCCTAGAGGGGTGGGATGTGGAGGGAGATGGGAGTTTCAAAAAGGAGGGGATATATGTATATTTATGGCTGATTCATGTTGAGGTTTGACAGAAAACAGCAAAATTCAGTAAAACAATTATCCTTCAATAAAATACATATTAATTTTTTAAAAGAATCAATTCTTTGGCACTCAGCTTTCTTTAGAGTCCAACTCTCACAACCATACATGACTACTACAGAAACCAAAGCTTTGACTAGACAGAGCTTTGTTGGCAAAGTCATGTCTCAGCTCTTTAATATGCTGTCTAGATTGGTTATAACTTTTCTTCCAAAGAGCAAGCGTCTTTTAATTTCATGGTTGCATCCACCATCTACAGTGATTTTGGAGCCCCCCAAAATAGTCTCTCACTGTTGCCATTGCTTCCCCATCTATTTGCCATGAAGTGATGGGAACAGATGCCATGATCTTAGCATGCTGAATGTTGAGTTTTAAGTCAACTTTTTCTACTCTCCTCTTTCACTTTCATCAAGAGGCTCTTTAGTTCTTCTTCACTTTCTGCCTTAACGGTGGTGTCATTTGGATATATGAGGTTATTGATATTTCTCCGGGCAATCTTGGTTTGACCCTGTGCTTCATCCAGTCTTACATTTCGCATAATGTACTCTACATATAAATTAAATAAGCAGGGTGACAATATACTGCCTTGACATATTCCTTTCCCGATTTGGAACCATTCTGTTGTTCCATGTCTAGCTCTAACTCTTGTTTCTTAACCTGCATACAGATTTCTCAGGGGGCAGGTCAGGTGGTCTGGTATTCCCATCTCTTTAAGAATTTCCCACAGTTTCTTGTGATCCACACAGTCAAAGGGTACCTGGATGAAATCTCAAAAATGACAGAATGATCTCTGTTCATTTCCAAGGCAAGCCATTCAATATCACAATAATCCAAGTCTATGCCCCAAGTTGAAGGTTGAAGTTGAACGGTTCTATGAAGATGTACAAGACCTTCTAGAACTAACACCCAAAAAAGATGTACTTTTCTTTTTTAGGGGACCAGAATGCAAAAGTAAGAAGTCAAGAGATACCTGTTGTAAGAGGCAAAGGGCAAAGCAGGGCAAACCGAAAAAGCTGTTCCTTAAAAGATTCTTCTACAAGAATAATCTGTGATTTAGAGTGGCTTAAGAGTCCAGTTACCTTGCTTTGCCAATGTTTTCTATGCTGAGAAGCGGAGAAAGCAAAGAATAGCAACATATTCTGATCTTACAAGAGAAACAGAATGGTAAGATTTGGGAGATGCATGCTGCACTAATTATGTCACAAAGATTGAATTTGTTTCACTAAGGGGAAAAAAAAAAATATGTCAGGGCACATCCATTTGGAGAACTTGGAACAGCAGTGATTTCTCCCCCCATTATTATGATTTTATATCAGTTGAATCTGTTTAATATATTCAATAATTCTATTATTTCTAAGACTTTCCACAAAAGGTCATTATGGCCCTTTAGTTTATTGCAAACAGATCTTTTAAAAAGGAGTCACCCTTAACATTAAAACTGTAAAACAAAGTTGCAATTGTTAGCATTATCCTATAAAGCACAATGAGGTACATCTTCTTAAATAAAAAGATGATAATATTTCACTGCAAAATAAATCCAATAGACTTTCTATCTCTCCACATTTACATTCAATTGTGATACTGTGTGGACTAATTTCTAAACAGATGAAAGTCTTTAAAAAATGATGAAAGCATGCTTTGCTCAGGATTATTATGGTACACATATCATAAGTTGCTTGACAACCTTCAGAAAATAAACACTAAGTTGTGATTTCTTTTTGCCCAGCTAGTTGTTTCTCTTCACCCTGGAGAATTTGGGGGCTCTAACTGTAGAGACATTATCATGTCGCAACCACTTCTCTTCTCAGATTGAAACCACTGTGACAGCACATCCGTGTTCTTAAGAGGCAAGACCTAGCAAATAGCTTCTCACAGATCCACAGAACATTACTGTGTCCTGCTTGAGAAATTCTGTTGCTTCTTCAATTGTGTTGTTAGTTTCAGGTGCTGTTTTATTTGTTCATTTCTGATTCAGGTCTTCCTGCTTTTTTCATCTTTGTCTCAGTTGATTTGGATGTAGTTATTATGACTGGAAAATCTGAAGAAGGTAGCCAACAACCTACTGTATCTGGTTTTCAAACATTCTAGAACAAAAATCCTGCACAATGGCCACTCATTCCACCCATTGCAATCCGGATGGCAACTGAGTACTGTTCTACAGAGACACCAATGGAATGATCTTGTTGGCATAGATCCTGTCAATGGCATCATCTTGAATACTGAGTTAGATCCAATAAGAATCATCAACACTTTCATATTCAGGTGAGAGAAAAATCCCATCTAGACTGGCCTGGCCTTGGAATTCAGACCAAAATGAAGAGGATTCAGCTATCAAAGAGGGACAAAGGGAGTCTGGGTTTGGAAGCAGGGGCCCTGGGCACAGAAGTAAGCATTTCAGTGCCTAGTACAGGCATGAAAACTAATCAAACAGTATTTCTAGGTGAAGCAGTCTTCCTCCTGGACTAATTAAAAGAATTTCACAGCTCTCTCTCCTCAGGCTTTCTTAACCTCTAGAATTTAGGCTTTTACTGCTTCCCCCATTATTTTTTTAAAATTAAGTAATGAATAAAATAGCATTATTTTATAGATAAGAAAATGTTAGCCTCAGCATGAGAAATATGACTGTTCTAATGGTAATTTCTCCATAGATGCATATGAAGGGATATTTAGAGTTTATGCAAACTTGAATACCTAATAGTGTTGAGGAGTACAACAGATTAGATGCAGTGCAAAGGTATGGGAATTGAACAAGTAATATTGACCATAACTATGCATTCACACATAAGCATTTACAGATTTTAACTTGGCCTTTGATTTAAAAGATAGTTTCTCTGAGTCTGATCAATGTCAGCCCCTAGATATAAAGTAAATACAATTCAGAAAAAGTTGAATAATGTAAACTATTTTGGAGTTGCAAACAACTAAAGTAGAAAACCTCTTAAATATTGTGCAAGAGGGAGTAAAAGGTATAAATCCATCTACCTGCTTGGATTATGTAATTCTTGTTTTTAGGAGTTGGGAGAATAGGATCTTTGGGGAAGGCATTTCACAAGACAGATCATAGATACTATAGATAAAGAAATACATTAAGGGTGCTTGCTCTAAATACTTTATTTCATAGAGGTTCTGATATTGGCTTCAATAGTCTTAAAGGAGTTACCAGCTTATGGCTGAATCATGCCCACTGTAGTATTCAGACATGTTTTGATATGTCTAAATTAGGATGAAAAAGATTCTTCCAAAATATGGAAGCTTTCTTTTGGCAGGATTTGAGGGGTGGAGATTTATTCTGAATAAAGAGGAAGTGAAGACTGAAAAGATTACTTGGTCAGCAGAGAGAAAAGATTATTCTGAAAATGGAAAGTGTCGTTCCTAATATTTTGAACCTCAGATTGCATGAATACTTGGCACTAAGTAAGTGGTAATAAAGAAACACATCTAATTACCAACCTGTAAACAAGTGACTAATTGTAATCTACAATAGAAGTAAGATACCATCATTACTAATGGTGTAAGTGTTGTTTGTGAGAAGGGGTGCTGGTATAGCTTATGATAGCATCTTTAGTAAGATGCTATCTTACTAAATATAAGTTTTGTATTGTAATGAAGGTTTAAAACTTAGATTGGAAATCAAGCTTCTCTGGTTACATGTACATATAAGGAAAATCTATTTTTCCTTAAATCACCTGCATTAAATCACATTAGAGGTAAAGGATGGTTTCCTCCCTTCTTAAATGCTCTAGTGATAAATATGTTTTCACTGAAAGATATTTTAAGTGGTCCCTCACTTATAGGAAAGACCCCAGGTACCATAACAGGGAACCTTCAAGAACCTAAGAAAAGTATTTTAGTCAGAATTCATTTCTTACATGAGGTGATATCAAGTCACTAGTTGATTTCTTTTTTTTTTTTTCTTTTTTTTTTATTATTATTTTTTTTTTTTTTCCCAGTGGGTTTTGTCATACATTGATATGAATCAGCCATGGATTTACATGTACTAGTTGATTTCTATAAAGAATAAGTACCACAGGCATAGACAAATGAGAACTGATGAATAAGAAAGGTAGCCTTCATCAAGGCTACCTTTTTTCTTGGAATATATACCTAGAGCCTGAAGGACACTATTAATTTTCTTTTAATTGTTAAAACAATTTCTCTGTATTTTAAAAATCAATGTTATTCATATTAAAAATGTTTATTTGAAATGTCTTACATAGCATTCTAACACATCCTGAAAGAGTGTAGTTTTCCTTAACTGCTGTAGTAACTCTCTACCTTCCTTCAGAAAAATGCACAGAACACCTTAGTATATCCTTAATACTTTTACATTTTCAAAAAAAATTCTAAAATTACAGCTCACATAATTATGTAACCAATAAAAGTAAAATTATTTTATGAGACTCATTTAAGGAGTATTTATTAGTTATTCCATTGTAATTCTACAATTTTTTTCTCATTCTTTCCTTCCATTTTATTTCCACTCCTCTTTCAGCATGCTTTCATAATTCTGTCATCATTTTGCTCATGAGAAAAAAATGTGGCATTTTAAAATATCAACTAATATGTGTTATAGCTTTGCTAAACATTTCATCACCAGTTTGTTGCAAGAGATTTATAAATCAGATTTTCATTAAAAAGGAGAAAGAATCAACACCATATGTTGTGCTAAATCCTATGCAGCTGCTGCTACAGCAGCTTAATAATGTGTAAACGAGAAGACATTCAGTACTCTGTATGATATACAGGACTGTAGCTTCTCTCAAATGTTGTGATTTTTTTAAATATTAAGTTTAAAATCTAAGAGAGCATGGTAAAATGGAATAGCTTAGAAATGTTAACATTGATTTTATAGAAAAGAGAGTTCTCTTTAAATCAGTAGCTAAATGAGTAGAACTGAGATGAAAATACCCAATCTCTTGAAATTGAAATAGAAAAGCAGGCTCAAAGAGGAATGTTGTGTATTAATGCAACTCTTTCTCGTATTCTTAACTTTATTGCAATGTACTTTTGCCTAAATATCAATCTAGTTGGCATTTTTATTACAATTCTGCAAATGGAAACAGAGCAAATGAACCATTTACTGCCTTTATTTTCTAAGTATAATCATGTTTCTGTTTTCCATTCAATGATAGTCAACTTTTTCCCTGCCAACATAAAACATTCTTGTGTTTTAAAGATCAGTTCTGGTAAGGGCTTAATACTGTACCTCATACTCATTTATATTATAATGTACAGAACATCAGAATCAGTTATTTATAAACTTTACTTGAGAGGTTGACAAATACCACCAATGTAAACCCTTGCATATTTTAAATAATATTTATAGGCCAACTACATTTGAGATATAAACACTACTCTACATAGACATCTTAAATGTATTAGCTTTGAAGTAACAACATCAAAGGGGGAAAATAATTTTTAAAAATAGCATAAAGCAAGACTTAGTAAGTTTCTGCTTAAATGTGCTATTTTTAGATTTGTTTTTTTTATTAAGGTAATATGGATTTATGACATTTTATGAGTTACCTATGTACAACATCTTATTATCTACTTCTGCATACCCTTCAGTGTGCTCACCATCCAAAAATTTAGTTTTCATCCACCACAATACAGCTGATTCTATTAAATGTGCATCTTCACATGATACAACATGCTTCTCTTTCATTGAAAAGAAACACCTCATGAAAATAATAATGAATATCTTATGTTACTATAAAAACTTGCATTATTTTTGCATGTATCAAAATAGAAACAAAATGAGTTCATGAATCAGTGAGAAAAAGTTTCCTTTCCATAGAAATAAGACAGGTGGCTCTTTTCCTTCTAGTACAAACACATTATGAGAACAATCTATAGACCAATATTCCTAATGAATATAGACAAAGAAAGTTCAAAATATACTAGGAAAAAAGTGAATCTAGCAACATATAAAAATAAGTAAATATGGTCACCTGGGCTTCAGCAAGAGAATACATTTGCCAATCTTATATGTAAAACTCTTCAGATACTTCTAATAGGTCAAATGACACATAGCACATGATCGTCTCAATAGACACTGAAAAAGACTATTTAATATAGAGTAGTGACACAACAATATTCACAGGACGTTCACTTCTTAATACCTACTTTGTTGTTCTTCAGTTGCTTGGTCAAGTCTGACTCGTTGCAACTCCATGAACTGCAGCATGACAGGCATCCCTGTCTCTCACCATCTTCCGAAGTTTTCCCAAGTTCATGGCCATTGCATCAGTGATGCCATCCAGCCATTTCATCCTCTGATGCCCTCTTCTCCTTCTGCCCTCAATCTTTCCCAGCATCAGGGACTTTTCCAATGAGTCAGCTGTTCACATCAGAAGACCAAAATACGGGAGGTTCAGCTTCAGCATCAGTCCTTCCAATGAATATTTAGGGTTGACTGTAAGGTGCAGTTCCGGCGAGGCAGAAAAGGAAAGACGACCTCAACAGAAGTAGGTTACCTTCATTCAGGCAAGGAGGGGCGACAGTCGGCCTAACGACCAGGCTGAGCGCTGAAAGGGATCAGGGAGGCTTCATACTTATAGGGAGGTTTGTGGAAGCGATAAAGGAAACGTCAATCAGGCGGGATATTTTGAGTATTCTTTTGTTGAGATGACACTTGTAGTTGGGCAGGGGGTGATAAGTCTTCTGGGCGGGTGTAGGGGGTGGTAGGCTTCCAGACAGGGGGTGATAAGTCCCAGATAGATGCAGCTGGCCTGGAGCATCAGGATGGAACTAAAGTTATGCTTTGTTTTCTCTGAAGTTAGATGATTCAGCAAGGGGCCTTTGAGACTGTTGTTCTCTTTTCTAGGCCCAAAAGACTCCTTCATTCCAGACCCTGAAATCATAAAAAAAAGGGAAAAAGGGCACCGTATCTCTCTGGCTACTTCCTGCTGGATAGGGGCGATGGTTTTGGGTCTGGAATGGAGGATCGTCCTAGGGCCCACAGTCTCCTTTTTCTGAACTTGAGGTGAGGCTCTCGAGAAGAAGAATGGTCTTGACCTGATCTCGAGAGATGGCCCGAATCCGTTCTTGGAGAAACCTTTGAAAGAGATTAAAGAGACAGGGTCCAAATAAGAGGAATAGAATGATAAGCACCAATGGTCCCAGGAAAGGGAGCAACCAAGGGAGTATCTGTTGAAACAGGTTTTGGGGAATGTAAAGGTTTTGTAACTCTTTTCTGCAGTGTTCAATTCTGTCTCTAAGTTCTTTGACTCGGCCCTGGACTATGCCTGTTTCATTAACAAAATAACAGCAGTCTTCTCCTAGGAAAAGGCAGGTCCCTCCCTTTTCTGCGGTGAGAAGGTCTAGGGCTCTC
Source organism: Dama dama (assembly GCF_033118175.1). NCBI lineage: Eukaryota > Metazoa > Chordata > Mammalia > Artiodactyla > Cervidae > Dama > Dama dama. The sequence continues at coordinate 52,068,029 of NC_083705.1, read as the reverse complement.
CTATTTTGTAGGGCCACAGAAGCTAATGAGTTAATTTGTTTTTGGATTGAAACGAAGGACTCTACTACCTGCTCCATGTCTTCATTAAGTTCTTGGGACAGCTTGTAATAGAAATGGGCAGAGGTCGAGATGCCTCCAATCCCGGTGCCTAGGGCTGCTGCTATGCCAGTCCCAATCAGGAGGGGGGCTATGACAGCTCGTCTTTTTCTGTGGGAAAGTTTTCCTTGGGGGCAAACTATTTGTTCTATCTCTTCCTCTTTGAGGAATGTTAGGCCTGGGGTGAGGAAGACCAAGATGCAGGGTCCAGGGGGGTCTAAAGGGAGGCATGAATATGCATAGGTCCCACAGAGAATGAAGATTCCTGGATTGGTGCAATTATTTGTGCTGTTCCACAGAACCCAAGTGGAGCAGAAGGAGGGAGCCGAGTTTGTAAGACCAGTGTAGTTGGGACTAGAGTAGTTAATACAGGTTAGGTTTGAAGAGGCTGAGAGTAGGACCTTGTCAGAGACTGGCCCAATGAGTGGTGTAGTTTTCTGTTGGGAAGGGGAGGTATAGTTGCCCTGTGACAGCCAGGTTGAGGGTAAGGGAATTGCTATGTGTGGTGAGGGAGACAGTGACATGCATATCCAGCACTGGGATGTGTGTTGTGTGTACTGGAAGAATTGGAAGGAAGAGTTGAGAAGGCGGGTAAGGTGTTGGTTGCCAGAGGGAGGTTTTAGGAGAGGCCGTAATTGGGAAAGGAGGTCTAGGCGTTTGTGAGGCTCAGGGGTCGCCTGTAACCGGGAAATTATGTTCTTTATAACTTGTTCTTGTTTCTTTTCCCGATTTTGTTCTAGTACTCCACCTCCGTCTGAGTACCCCCAGTGAGTAATGGGATAAAAACATATGTTTCTTCCATTTGGCTTATGGCAGGTACTCACGAAACTCCCTCTCTTTTGTACTTTGACAGTGAGTAGGGATTTGGACTTCCCACCCCTGAGGTTCATGGTGCATGGTTTTGGAGCTGTATTATATAACATGAGGAATGTACGTAGGAATAAATGTCTGAGCAGGGGCAGGGAGTGGCCAGAAGGCTGGGGAGCGCAGCAAGGATGAGGAACAGAGGAGCCATGGGCTGTGATTTAGGCAGTGCGGAGGAGATAGCGCCCTAGGAGCAGAGCACAGCCAGCAACGTAGGCGATGCCCACGGAAAGACGAAGGATAGGCGGCCAGTCCTGAGGGGAGACGGTTACTAGGCCTATAGCAAGGATTAAGATTAGGAGTGCAGTTATGGTGAGAGAGACAGGGAGAGGCCAGTCAGGGTGAGGGGCAGAAGGCCCCAAGTTGATGGTTGTTTGAATCTGAGGAGGAACAGTGCTCATTAGGATGTAGAATGATGTAGAGAATGAGGGTAAAGAAATCAATTTCGTCTGGAGTCAGGTTGTAGAAGGTTCCCTGGAGCCACAGTTGAGACACCAGTGTAGTCAGGTCTTTGAAGGAGGTTCCTGTCGGGGCGCTGGTCCAGAGGTCTTGTAGTAGTTGGGTCAGGAACAGTTGTAGGTTGAAGAGAGTCTAGGTCATTCAGTGTCCTCTCCGATGGTTGACAGGGGTTGTCACCGGGTGAATTTTAAGGAGGTGGGTCCTGTGAGGGAGACCTGATAGGTGTCATTTAAGGAGGGCAGCGCATTGGAGGTGACCCGTTTTAGGCGAGAGAGGTGTACCCAGGAAGTGACCTTTTCGAGTTTAGCTGCAGTTGGGGTAAGGAGGATGACTTTCAATGGTCCCTGCCACTTTGGGGTTAGGTCACCCTGGGGATTATCAGACAGATAGACCATGTCCCCAATTTGTATAGGGGGCAGGGAGGCTTGGGGGTCAGGGGCAGGCAGATTGTGGTTGACGTATCTCCAGAGGGCACTGCAGAGTTGCGCCAGCAGAAGGGAGTGTAGGAAGCTTGGTATGGGAGGAGGTTCATGGGGGAGTCCAGGAGGGAACATGGGCCTTCCATACATCACCTCAAAGGGGCTCAGCCCCAGGGGCTTTCTGGGCAAAGCCCGTATTCTGAGGAGAACAATTGGTAAAAGTTTAGTCCAATCCAGATGTACCTCAAGGGTTAATTTGGTAAGGGTTTCTTTGATTATTCTATTCATCCTTTCTACCTTTCCTGAGGACTGGGGACGATATGGAATGTGAAATTTCCAGGGTATCTGTAAGAATTGGACAAGTTGTTGGGTGACCTTGGATGTAAATTCTGGGCCATTATCAGACTGCAGGGATGAAGGCAGCCCAAACCTGGGGATAATTTCTGTGAGGAGGATTTGGGCCACTGTGTGGGCTCTTTTGTTTGTAGTGGGAAATGCTTCTACCCATCCCGAAAAGGTGTCTACAAGAACTAGTAGGTATCTGATTCTCCGGACCCGGGGCATATGAGTAAAGTCTATCTGCCAGTCTTGTGCTGGGAGGCTGCCTCGCATTTGATGGGTTGGAAAGGATGTCGGTTTAAGGTTGGAATTGGGGTTAGTACGTTGACATGTTTGACAGGAGCGGGTAAGGTTATCTAAATATTGTTGGTCAGCAGTGGATATGGGGAAGTGGTTACGGAGGAACTGCTGGAGTGTCTTGGATGAGGGATGAAAAAGTGAGTGTAGATAAGAGAGGATTTCTCTGGTGGTGGGAGGGTCGGGTGGAGTCAAAGATAAGATGACAGGGGACTGGAGGGAAGGATGGGACAGTGCTATCTCCTTTGCCTTCTGGTCTGCAGCATTGTTGTAGGCTGATATGAGACTTCCCTTTTGATGTCCCCTACAGTGGAGGACAGCGGCTTTGTTTGGTAAGAGTGCTGCCTCTAGAAGTTTGTGAATCAGGTCTGAATTAATAATAGGGGATCCCTTTTGGGTTAGGAAACCTCTTTCTCTCCATATTAGGATGTTTGAGTGAAGTATGTTATAGGCATATTTGGAGTCTGTGTGGATGTTAACCCTTAGATTTTTAGCCAGAGTTAAAGCTCTGGTGAGAGCTATCAGCTCTGCCTGTTGGGAGGTGGTGTGAGGTGGCAGCGGTGAAGCTTCAATTGTCTGTGTTTTATGATTGTGACGAAGGTCCCCCTGGATGATGGCATATCCTGCTGCAAACGGTGGGGATTTTTGAGAGCTGCCATCAACGAACCAGGGTGGGGTGTCTGGGTCTAGGATGGGCTGATCTGTTACATGTTGGAAGGGGTTTTGGGTAAGATCTACTGTTAGGCTGCAGCTATGTAAGAGGGAGTCTGTTGTAGAGGACATGGGTAATAAGCTGGCGGGGTTAAGGGGAGAGCGGGGGGAGAATGAGAGCTGAGGGTCGAGGAGAAAGGCATGTAGGACCTGTACCCTGGAAGGGGGAAGGGAGAGGAAAGCCCGATGTGACAGCAAGTCTCGGAAGGTGTGTGGAGAACAGACTGTTAAAGGGGCATGTCTAGAGAGTTTATTTGCTTCGGGTACGAGGGCTGCGATAGCAGCCATGGCCTGTATGCAGGGAGGCCACCCCTTGGTCACCATGTCCAGCTGTCTTGATAGATAGGCTGTGGGAGCCCAGGTGTCTCCAGCCCACTGACATAGAAGCCCCAGGGCCTGTCCTTGGTTGGAATGTGCAAAGAGAAAGAATGGTCTGGTGTGATCTGGCAGGTGGAGAGTTGACACTCGGAGGAGGCTCTGGGTGAGTTAGTGAAGAGGATTGGCCAGCGAGGAACGATTAAAGAGGGGCTCATCTAGACATCCTTTAGTTGCCTCAGAGAGCGGCTTTGCAATGAGGGAGAAGTTGGGGATCCAGATACGGAAAAAATTTAGGAGGCCGAGGATAGACAGGAGTTCCCTTTTTGTTTTTGGAAGTGGACAGTTAATTAAGGCCTGGATTCTATCTGGGGGAATAGTTCTTTGTTGATGGGATATGAAAAGTCCCAGGTAGGTGACTTTTGTCTGGACTATTTGGGCCTTAGATTGGGATACCCGATAACCCCAGGATCCCAGGGCCTCAAGGAGTTTGGCAGTATGTTGGAGGCAGAGTTTTCGGGTTGAGCTACAAAGGAGGAGGTCATCTACATATTGGAGGAGATGACTCGGGGCTAGGTTGAGAGTCTGTAGGTCCTTTTGTAAAGCCTGTCCAAAAAAGTGAGGACAGTCTCTGAACCCCTGGGGGAGAACTGTCCATGTTAGCTGTTGGGAAACGTGAGTCTCAGGGTCTTGCCAGGTGAAGGCGAAAAGAGGTTGGGAGAGGGGGTGGAGGGGGGTGGTGAAAAAAGCGTCTTTGAGATCTAATACTGTGAAGTGGGTTGCAGCCGAGGGTATGGTAGACAGAAGGGTGTAAGGGTTAGGGACTACTGGGAATGTCGCCATAATAGCCTCATTGATTTTTCTCAGGTCCTGGACCAGTCTCCAAGAGTTTGGTCCCTTTCTTACTGCCAGAATAGGGGTGTTGTGTGGTGAATGGGTAGGAATTAGGATAGAGGCTTGAAGAAGACAGTCTATGATAGGCTTAAGTCCCTTGTGGGCCTCTGGGGTGAGAGAATACTGTTGTTGGGTGATTATAGTCGAGGGGTCTTTTAGGGTAATGTGGACTGGCGGATGATGTTTGGCTATTGAGGGGTGATCAGTGTCCCAAACTTGGGGGTCTAAGGCAGGTAGATCCAAGGGAAGGTCAGGGGTGAGGGATAGGGACTGTCCAGGTGCCATTTGCATGCAGAATATAGAGACTGTATCGAGGAAGGGTATGGTAATAAAGACCCCCAATTTGGATAACAAATCTCTCCCTAGAAGTGCCATTGGGCACTGAGACATTATAAGGAATGAGCGTATAAGGGTTGATTTTTCAAATTGACAGAGTAATGGAGGACTGATTTTTGGCCTTAGGGGAACTCCAGAGACCCCCTTGATTGTGATTTTTGAGTCTTGAGTTGGGCCAGAGTAGGAAGTTAAGAGAGAGAAAGTGGCTCCAGTGTCTATTATAAAAGAGGTCTTTTTTCCGGCCACTACCCCGTCTACCCTAAGTTCCGAGCTCGCGTTCAAGACACGGGCCGGGGGGCTGGAACCCGGGCCCATCATTGGAACAATTCTTGTAGAGTTGGGCTGGGGTTCCGGGGAGAAGTGGGGATCTCCTCAGATGCGCCAGGGCGTCCCTGTGGACATTCCACTCTCCAGGTCTGGGAGGTGGGGACCTCCCCAGGGGTGCCAGGGCACTCCCGGGGACAGTCCATCTTCCAGTGTCCCCATTGGCCACAGGTTGGGCATGCTTTTGTCGGGGGCCGCGGGTTTGGGCATGCCTTTGCCCAGTGTCCTGACTGATTGCATTGGAAGCAGGGTCCGGGGGGAGTCTTAAGACCCGTTCTGGGATGACTTGGGCCAGGCTGATTTTTTTCTTTAATTGCTGCTGCCAAAAGGGCATATTTAGCTTTCCTCTCACGTTCTTTTTCTCTCTTAGCCTCCTCTTCTCTATTATTGAACACCTTGAAGGCTACTTCTAGAAGGTCTCTCTGGGGGGTCTCAGGGCCCTTTTCTAGTTGGCGAAGCTTGCGTCTGATGTCAGGGGCAGATTGGCTGATGAACTGAACGTGAAGGTACAGTAACCCAGCAGGGGTAGTGATATCTAGGTTGGTATACTTTTGGACTGCCTCTGTGAGGCATGCCAAGAATAAGGCTGGATTTTTGTCTGCCCCTTGGGTGACTTCCCTGACTCTATCATAATTGACATGGATATGAGTATTTTTCTGCATTCCTTTTAGAATGCAGGTGATCATATGATTGAGTCTCCTGATACCTGGGTCACCGGGCTGGTAAGTCCAGTGGGGATCTAACTGAGGCACAGCCTCATCAGCAACTGGGCTGTCCCGGTCTTGGTTATGTAAATGATCAGCATGGGCTTTTGCCGCTTGCCAGATACGGTCTTTTTCATCTGGGGTGACAGTGGCATTTAGGATATAATATACGTCACTCCATGTGAGGTTATAGGCCTGGGAGAGTCTCAGGAATTCTTTTCTGTATCTGGTAGGATTTTCAGAAAATGATCGTAACTTTTCTTCTATCTGGCTCATATCTGACAATGAAAATGGCACATGGACTCGGGTGGGGCCCTCTGGTCCTGCGACCTCTCTTAGGGGAAACATGTGTTGGGTACGTGACCTTGTGGCAGGGGGGGAAGGAAGGGGGGAGGGGGAGTCGGGGAGATGGGGTAGCGGGGCTGAGGGGGAGTCAGGAGAGGTTTCAGTGTCAGTAGGTGAGTTGGATGAAGGGGAAGGAGAGGGGCGGCGGGGTGGCGGGTAGGGAGGGGGCTCATCCGCGGGGTCAAACTCTGGGGGTGCAGAAGGTTGTGGTCTGCGGTTAATTGAGGAAGAAGAGCCCTTTTGCTTGGAAGGCAAGGTGCATAGAAGGACTTCGTGGGTGGAGCAGGCCTGGCATAGGGAGGGCCTGCTCCGAAGAGCCCAAAAAGCTTGGGCATAGGGGATCTCCGACCACTTGCCATTCCGTTTAAGGAAGTCAGTGAGATTTTGGAGAATGTTAAAGTCAAATGTGCCGACCTCAGGCCAGCGGTCTTGATTGTCTAATTGATATTGAGGCCAAATCTGTGTACAGAGTTGCTTTAAGCGGTTAGCTTTGAGTTCAGTGAGTGAGAGTGGTTTGAGATTTTTGAGAACACAGGCCAGAGGGGAATCTTTTGGGACAGAGTGGCCAGACCCCATAATTGAAAGGCAAGCAGAGGCTCCTATTGGGAACTCGAGTCATCACCCACAGTCGCAATAGGAGTTACGAGAAGAGAGCTCTGTGTCGAGGTGGAGCGTCCCCCACTGTCGCCCACAGAGTGGCCCTGGGCCGGGGGTCCCTGGGACCCGGAGAGGACTGAATTCTAGAGCGCCTCTAGAACTCCGTCCGGATCGGATCTTACCTTAATCTAGGGGCTGGCTGGAGTGGAGTGTTGCATGTAGAGTGGTCGAATGGCAAGAGGTCCCTATTCTGGAGGTCGTCAGAGAGAGAGAGAAAAGGGGGGTAAAGCCGAGGCCTGGGGGTACGCAAATCATCAATAAAGCCTTAGCACAAGGCTCGCACCGCTCACGAAGGCACTAGGCGTCCCCGAGGGGAACTTAAGAGCTCTGGCAGAGAAGTGAGCTCGGAGGATGTTTGCGCTCCCAGACTCCGGGAAAAAGGGGAAAACAGTGAGAGGGAGGGAGAGAGAGAGAGAGTGAGACGAGTGCCTCGCCCCCTCCCGGGTTTCGGCACCAAAAATGTAAGGTAGAGTTCCGGCGAGGCAGAAAAGGAAAGACGACCTCAACAGAAGTAGGTTACCTTTATTCAGGCAAGGAGGGGCGACAGTCGGCCTAATGACCAGGCTGAGCGCCAAAAGGGATCAGGGAGGCTTCATACTTATAGGGAGGTTTGTGGAAGCGATAAGGGAAACGTCAATCAAGTGGGATATTTTGAGTATTCTTTTGTTGAGATGACACTTGCAGTTGGGCAGGGGGTGATAAGTCTTCTGGGTGGGTGTAGGGGGTGGTAGGTTTCCGGACAGGGGGTGATAAGTTCCAGATAGATGCAGCTGGCCTGGAGCATCAGGATGGAACTAAAGTTATGCTTTGTTTTCTCCGAAGTTAGATGATTCAGCAAGGGGCCTTTGAGACTGTTGTTTTCTTTTCTAGGCCCAAAAGACTCCTTCATTGACTTTCCTTGAGATTGACTGGCTTGAGCTCCTTGCAATCCAAGGGACTCTCATGAGTCTTCTCCAGCACCACAGTTCAAAGGCATCAATTCTTTGGCACTCTACCTTCTTTATGGTTCATTTCTCACAACCTATATGCGACCACTGGGAAGACCATAGCTTTGACTATACAGACCTTTGTCAGCAGAGTAATATCTCAGCTTTTCAATGCACTGTCTAGGTTTGTCATAGCTTCCCTGCCAAGAAGCAATTGCCTTCTGATTTCATGGCTGTAGTCGCCATCTGCAGTGATTTTAGAGCCCAAGAGAGGAAATCTGTCACTACTTCTACCCCGCCCCCCCCCCGCCCCCCCCCCCCCCCCCCCCCCAGTTTGCCATGAAGTAATGAGTAGAAACTGTAGAGACCTAGTAGACACTGAGGAGATCTAGAAAAGATGGAAAGACTACACAGAAGAACTGTACAAGGAAGATTTTAGTGAACTGGATTACTACAGTAATGTGGTCAGTCACTCTGAGCCAGATATTCTGGAGCATGAAGTCAACTGGACCTTAGGAAGCACTGCTGTTAATAAAGCTAGTAGGTGCAATGGACTTCCAGTAGAGCTCTTCAGAACCTTCAAGGATGCCATCAACGTGTTGCACTCAATATATCAGCAAATCTGGAAGACACAGCAATAACTACGGTACTGGAAAAGGTCAATCCTCATCCCAATTCCCAAGAAGAGTAGTACTAAAGAATGTTCAAGCCATTGGACAATTGCACTCATTCCCCACGCTAGTTAGATAATGCTTAAAATCTTGCATGTTAGGCTTCAGCATTATGCAAACCAAGAACTTCCAGATGTCCAATCTGGGTTTTAAAAAAAAGCAGAGGAATCAAAGGTCAAATTGCCAACATTCTCTGGATCATAGAGAAAGCAAGGGAATTCCAGAAAAACATCTACCTCTGTTTCACTGAATATGCTAAAGCCTTCGACTGTTTGGATCATAACAAACTATGGAAAGCGCTTAAAGAGATGGGAATTCCACACCATCTTACCTGTCCCCTAAGAAACCTGTATGTGAGTCAAGCAGCAATGGTTAGAGCCCTATATGGAACAACTGATTGGTTCAAGATTGAGAAAGGAGTATCACAGGGCTGTCTGCTGTCACCCTGTTTGCTTAACCCATATGCTGAGCACATCAAGAGAAATCCTGGGCTGGTTGAGTTACAAGCTGGAATCAAGATAGGTGGGAGAAACATCAACAACATCAGATATGCAGCTGATACCACTCTAATGGCAGAAAGTGAAAAGGAAAGAAAGAGCCTCTTGATGAGGGTGAAGGGGGAGAGTGAAAGGGCTGGCTTAAAACTAAATATTAATACTTACTAGGATGAATAAATCTAAAGGATAGATCATGAAATTTGTTGACCAGAATTTTGTGAAAATAGCAATAGGAATGTAAAATGATAGAGACTCTGTGGAAAGTAGTTTGGCTGTTTCTCAAAATGTTACAAATATAACTCAGAAATTCCAATCCTAGGTACTTTTCTTATGTATATACATATGAATGAATAATAAAAATATATGGCCATCAAAACTTATATTCACCATTTCATAGCAGCAAGCCAAAGTGGAAATAATCCAAATGTCCATCAGTTGATAAATGAGCAAATAAAATGTGTTTTATCCACACAATGAAATTCTATTCATTGTAAGAATGAAGCACTGATACAGGCTACAATATAGAAAAATCTTGTGAATTTTATACCAGATATAAAAAACAACTACAAATACCACATATTATATGATTCCATTTATACCATATAATTAAATTAGTCATTCAAAGGGATATATTAAAATATTCAAATGTATGGAAACTAAATACTTCATTTACAAATAACACCTAGGACAAAAAATAATCAGGGAAATAGAAAATATCTTAATGAGTACATATGAAAGCACAGTAGGCAAAAATTTGTTCAATACAGCTAAAACCATCTTGAGAAATGTGTCTTTAAGTATTTATATTGGGGGGGAAATAATTATGAATACAATGACTTAAATTATTCCCTTCAGATCCTGGAAAAACAAAATCAAATTAAACCCAAAGAAGGTAGAAGAAAGAAAGTTAGACTGGTAAGAGCTGAAATTAATAAAATTGCATAATTATGCTATAATAATAGTTAACAATAACAATTGAATCAAATTTTTAAAGAGAAAATGCAATAAAACAAACATCTATGAACTCAAAATGCTTCATTAAATTGATTTCTATGATCGACTATTGACAGAATTCACACCTTCATTTGTATTCTTCCACCTCCGATATTTCACCTTCCATTAAAACTTACTTAATTAGTTCCACGCAAGAATAATATCCATTTTAAAGTAACATAGTTAGCTTATTAGTGAACTAATCATAGAAGTGATAACCCAACATATTCACAGATTGTACACACACTCAAGAGAATAAGATTATATGTCATTTACACTTATAAGACCACTGGATCAGGGTTCTCAGAAGAATATTTTAGAATCTTTTTTATTATGGTATTCAAATATGAATATGAATGACGATGATTAGTTGTGTATGGACTTTATGTGCTATTTCCGTAGTTTATACTGACTTCCCTATTGACTCAGATGATAAAGCATCTGCTTATAATGCAGGAGACCTGGGTTTGATCCCTGGGTGGGGAAGATCCCCTGGAGAAGGAAATAGCAACCTACTCCAGCATTCTTGCATCAAAAATTCCATAGACGGAGGAGCCTAGTAGGCTACAGTCCATGGGGTCGCAAAGAGTCGGACACAACTGAGCGACTCACTTTAAGAAGTTATTTTAGGTATGCTTGAAGCATTAAAAATGTGCTCACTGTTTTAGGGGGTACATTAATTTTGTTAAATATTTTAGTCTAGCAGCCTCTTTTATCCTGGCTTCCAGTAGCAACTCCCAAAGGAAATCATTACCCTAATTTCTGACAATATAGATTATTTCTCACAGGCAGTTTTGAAGATCCATTCTGGAATTAACCTTTTCCATATCCATTCTGGAATTAACCTTTCCCATTTTTGTTTTTACATCTCTCCTTCTTTTCAATTGCTTCAAAATTAATATCTCAACTTCTTTCCACAAAGCATAGCAACAAAAAATATCTTTCTTTAGAGAAACTGAATGATTCCTAGAAGCAGAAAGGGAGCAAATTTATTTATCAACAGTGTTAATCTGCCTAGCACTATCTGTTACTTGAGCATGCTTTTCATTAAGTGTTGCTATGTCAAATAAATGCACAAATATTAAGAGTGCAGATAGCATATAAAATGTCACTGTTGCTTGCTTTCCTTTCCTACATTTGTTGACACACACTTTTCTGCTAATACAGAAAAACTGACAGATAAATCTAGCCTCTAATACCATTTACATGTTTACAAATTTGATAAGCTTAATCTTATAATAAATGTTATTTGTTCTTGAGTTTTCATGTACATGTTGATACTGAGCAGGACCTTGGTGGGCTCCTGGGCACAAAAGGCTTTCTGTGTTCCTCTTTTTTTGATTACAGGAAATAGCCTTCATTCAGCCTCCATAACCTTCCCTGAGGTCCAAAGAGCAAGTTCAAAGAACTGTTCATTAGGAAAGGAAGGGCAAATGAAGACAAGGGAGGAATAGTCAAGAAAAACAATAGTGCAGCCTTGGGGCAAGGTCCCGGTTCCCCATCAGAGGATATACATAATAATTAGTGGTTATTGTTCAGTTGCTAAGTAGTGCCCAGCTTTTTGCAGCTCCCTGGACTTCAGCATATCAGGTTTCTCTGTCTTTCACCATCACCAGAATTTGCCCATATTCGTGTCCATTGAGTCAGTGACGCTATCTAACCATCTCATCTTCTGCCATCCCCTTCTCCTTTTGCCTCTGACCTTTCTCAGCATCAGGGTCTTTTCTAATGAGTCAGTTCTTCATATCTGGTGGCCAAAAATATTGGAGTTTCAGCTTCAGCATCAGTCCTTCCTGTGACTATTCAGTATTGATTTACTTTAGAATTGACTGGTTTGTTCTTGTGGAAATCCAAGGGACTCTCCAGAGTCGTCTTCTGTACCACAGTTCAGATGTATCAATTCTTCCGCTCTCAGCTTTCTTTATGGCCCAACTCTCACATCCATACGACACTGAAAAAAACCATAGCTTTAACTATATGGACCTTTGTCAGCAAAGAGATGTTTTTGCTTTTTAACATGCTCTCTGTTTTTCTCATAACATTCTTCCCAAGGATCAGGCATCTTTTAATTTCAAGGCTGCAGTCACCATCTGCAGGGATTTTGGAGCCCAGCATAAGAATATCTCTGAGCTACTTTGCCAATATTGAAACTTTCATTAGGTAGGAGAAGTTAAATGTATGCTGCCCACCAGCACTTAGACCTCAGACCAGTTTGAATCAGAATGTTGAAGCTGCTGTTCACCATCAACCAATCAGAAGAATGTCCACAAGCTAATCACCCCCTTTCTGAATCATTACTATGACTCCTCACTACCTGCTCCAGGTTTGGACACAGTTTTGAGTGCATTAGCCTACTGTGGCCTTCTTTGCCAGACAGGCAATAAAGCTATTATTTTCTACTTCAGTCAAAATTCAGTCTCTGAGATTTAATTTGGTGTTGGGTACATAGGCCAGATTTGATTTCAGTATCACTCAACAAAATGTGGTCTTTATATTTTCAGAAGAGTCATTATTACTAAACATTGAAGTTTGCAAATGCAATGCAGTATTTACTCCCATTAATCTAGCTTGAACAATAAACATAAGAAAGAACAATAAACATTAGAAAAAAAGTTTAAATCTAGCTTGAATAACAAACATTAGGATCATAAACATGGAAAAAGCAAGAGAATGAATATGGAAACGTTAAAAGCAGTAACAAAAAGTTGTGAAAGTAAGCAGGAAGAAAGGTCTATACTGCTTGAATATGTCAGTTGTAATTTAACGTTATTAATGTCATAGTACATATTTTATGGATTGATTAATTTTTGTTGTTGTCAGTCACTCAGTCGTGTCCAACTCTTTGTGATCCCATGAACTGCAGCACACCAGGCTTCCCTGTCCTTCACCATTTCCCTGAGTTTGCTCAAACTCATGTCCATTGAGTTGGTGATGCCATCAAACCATCTCATACTCTGACGTCCCAGTGATTTTGGAGACCAAGAAAATAAAGTCTGTCCTGTTTCCATTGTTTCCACATTTATTTGCCATGAAGTGATGGGACTGGATACCATGATTTTTGTTTTTTGGAATATTGAGTTTTAAGCCAGCTTTTTCACTCTCCTCTTTCACCTTCATCAAGAGGCTCTTTAGTTCCTCTTCACTTTCTGCCATAAGGATGGTGTCATCTGCATATCAGGTTATTGATATTGCTCCTGGCAATCTTGATTCCAGCTTGTGCTTCATCCAGCCCAGTGTTTCTCATGATGTACTCTGTATAGAAGTTAAATAAGCAAGGTGACAATACACAGCCTTGACAGGCTTCCTTCCCAATTTGGAGCCAGTCTGTTGTTCCATGTCCAGTTCTAACTATTGCATTTTGATCTGCATACAGATTTCTCAGGAGGCAGGTCAGGTGGTCTGGTATTCCCATCTCTGTAAGAATTTTCTACAGTTTACTGTGATCCACACAGTCAAAGGCTTTAGCTTAGTCAATGAAGCAGCTGTTTTTTGTATTGATTAATTTAATCCATGAGTAAAGTTAGTATTATTTTACCTTCTTAAATATGCTGGTGTCCCACTGGTGTTATCAGAACCCTACATTTAGTTTTCCCATTCCTAAATCCAGGCATCAAAAAACAAATTAATTCTGTTCAAAATATGTTTTTATGTTTTATCAATTTTTTAGGAGGATTTACAACATGAAATTTTATTTTAATATGAAAATAGATATTTTTTATATGAAGATACCCAAATTTATTTCTTGTTAAGCTCTGCCAAGATTCAGAGTTTGTGACTTTTTAATTTTTCATGATATTTATGACTTTTTATTCATTTTTAAATTTTTCCTTTTGAATTTGATTATTTTTATAGTCATTCCTAGATTCTTCTCAATCTTTTTATTTCTTTCTTTTTTTCTTTATTTCCATTTTTCAATATTCTCTATGTCATTATTGAAAATTTTCATGTTGATCTGGTAATCTATTTGGTCATACAAACTCTAGAACTTCTCACAGGATTGAACTAAACCTCTATTTCAACTACAAGTTTCAAACTCTCATTGTTTCCTTTCCTTTATGGATATTGTTGCTGAGAGCACTGTCCAATATATCTCATGCACATAAATCTGTCTTAGATTTGGTTTCCAGAGGACCTCAATCTAGTATAGTTTTTAATTCATCAACTCCTTTCTTCCTTATATAACCTGTATTCCACAGATCAATGCTATTCCTGACGAATAACCTTGCACTCTCTACTTCATGCTTCACCAGTTCTCACTGACAATCATTAAGAAATTGAAAATGGGCACAAGGAGATCATGTCTTTGTAGGAAGAATGTACCTACCCCAGCAGACATTCCACTTGGAGCAGAGAGAAGGCAGGAGAGTCACTGTGAGAGAGACCATTCTCTCTACTTTATTTTCTACAAATGAACGTGTAAGAGGCTTCCAATCATTAAATGGTTAAATATAGTGGCATGGAGTCAAATGTCACAATAAATATGTCTGCCCCCCACTGGGGTCTCTAAAAAAAAAAAAACACTAAGAAACCAGAGTGGATAATAAATTCACAAATTTAAATGATAAAAAAATTAAAGAAGTTTACTTTAAATCACACGTGTCATTTTGAAGCAGAGTAAAAATTTACTAGGACTTATTTTTAAACTTAGAGAATTTCTGCAAAACCTTCCTTCATGTTTCCTCTTCTGAATTACATTGTGCATTATGTCCCCATAGAAATCCTGAGATTTATGTAACTTTGTTACAGTCGGTTTTTATAAGCTTCACTAAAATAATTTATAAATAAGGAAACATTTTAAAACAAGTATCATTGTGTTAAAATTAAGATTGAAATGAAAGAGAACATCCACCCTCCCATGGATGTTCCTTCTAGAAATTTCCCTTAAATTCTAGGTCACCATGCATCACACAATGGTGAGGTTATAAAAAGAGATTATCAAAGTGTTGAAGTATTTAAGCATTAGAAACTCAGAATTTGTAAGAAAATTCTCAGGCAACTTTTAAAGTAAAATATATGATTTGGATTAGTTGAGCATATGAGAAAGTGCTGCCCATGTCAGGCATAAAATAAGGAAAGGAATATTAATTGTTGCCAATAGGAGTAAGCATGTGTGTGTGTGTAAAAGGAAATACAAAAGGGACAAGCAGTAAAAATGATTTAACTAAAGGTGTTGGTTTGCAAAGTTATAAAATATAAGCATGACTCTGAAAAGAACTCATTCTATCAGTTATGGAAAAGTCTTAGATGCCTAAGGGATTTAGTTTGATGACAAAGGTATTATAAAATAAAGGCATTTTGTAAAATGAATTAAAGCAGGCACAGAAGCTCAGAGTATAGCAATGGAAGGTCCTAGACATAAGTAAACACTGCAGTAGAAACTGAAGCCTTCATATCTGGGCAGAGGACAGACTGAACACTATCTACAAATGCAAAAGAAAAGTCTAGGGAAAAAAAAGAGGCACAGGAGTAATAAGAAGGCAACTTTTCTGACTGTTAAACTTGTGTGGTTAGGGGAAAATTGAAAATACTTTGCAAGTAACTTTGAGTAGATAACTACAGAAACAAAAGCTTAGAGCACCAGTGGTAAATATGTGGGTTATGGTCACAAAGGTGATGTGTGTGTGTGTGCTCAGTCATGTCTGACTCTTTGCAACACCCTGGACTATAGCCCACCAGGATCCTCTGTCGATAGGATTTTCCAGGCAAGAATACTGAAATGGGTTGTCATTCTCTTCTGCAGGGGATCTTCCCCACCCAGCAATCAAACCTATGTCTCCTGTGTTTCCTGCACTGGCAGATGGAGTCTTTACCACTGAGCCACCTAGGAAACCCATAAAAAGGTGATAGTTAAAACATAAAAGATGAGCAATTTGGGAGAAGTATTCAGTGAGAAGAATGGAGCAGTGAGCTTAGATTATTTTTTTGGACTATAATCTCAGAAAAAATATCATACCCTACTCAAGAGAAACTTGCTTACTAGTGAAAAATCTGTGCCCTAGCAAACCACCCCAAGAGTCTACACCTAAGAAAATAAGTGATTTAAATACTTTTACTACCTGGCTGTCCTATATTGTTAATTGCACTGACTGAGTAACTATTTGTGTAACTGCTATAAAATGAACTAAATTTCAGAAATAAAAAATATATGGCATTCATTGAGTCAAAAGTTAAGTTGAAATGAAATAAGTAGAAAAGCATTCATTTTAAATTGCACTTTAACTTCTGGGGTTGAAAATATTTTTCACATTTATAGCAAAATTCATTCAACTGTATCTATATTACAAGAGAACAAAACCAGAGGGGTATAATTCAAAAATTGCAGAGTCAGGAAACTTTCTATTTGATACATTTCTAGAATTTGATTAAGGATATCTGGCATAATATAGATGTAATATTTTCATTTTATTTTTGTTCTTATTTAGTACATCATATTAAAAGACAAGAATACTACATAGTATTTAGTATTAAATAGATAGTATTAAAGGCATAGTATTCATGCCATTTCAAGTGAAAAATTTAGGAGATTTAAAAATTATTAAAAATTATTTATGACTTCCAACTATTAAAACAGTAATCACGGCTAATTCAGGTTATGAAATAAACCTATTGACAGATTTAGCTTTGCAGATAAATTATATATAAGATAAATAAGGAAAATAAGAACACATTTGACCAATTTGCTATTTCTAATAAGATACACCAGTAATTTATCTTAATGTTAATGAAAATTGACTATTTTTGTATCATTGTAAAAAGATTTTGAAAACAGTTTCATAAGTGCACATGGGCTGCCACTACTTCAAATAGGCAAATAGGAAAATGGTGAAAAATAATTTACATAATGGACAAATGTAAAATCATTCTAGTTTTAGAGAGAAGCTCCCTGCTGTCTTTATTATATTATGCTTTCCTGCTGCTACATGAGCTCACACAAAACTGAAAAAAAATAATAATAATAACATTGTTCAGTTATAAGTTTGAAGCAAAGGAACATCAGTGCAATGTTCCATTGATTTCTTCACCCCTAAAATCTCAGCTCATGAATTATCCTTGCCACAGATATTTGACACATAAAATCATTTGCTTGAAAGATAAACTATATGGAATGGCATATATGAGAATCCAGCTTTAACTGCTAACTTTACAGAATTTAAGATAAAGGAAATTACATTTTATTGTGGTTGCTCATGATTGTTTGTTCAATGAGTTGTCACAGAATCCAATTTCCACATTACCCATTTTCTGTGTAACGAATTGATTCCTTTGTTTCATTTATGGGGAAGTGATACTTCTACAGTCTTCTTAACTTATTATAAAATGTATTTCCTAAATCACAAGTCTTATGGAGGATGAAACTTATCTGTTTACATAATTGTACTTGCTCAGTTTTAATCAGTCATAAGTGTGTGTCTTGGCAACAAGTTGACAGTATGAGAAATATATTTCTAGCAATATTTATTTCATGACACAATTATGTCCCACATAAATAAAATGAAAATAATCTTAATAAAAGTTAGGAAATAAATACAAAATAAGCACAAATACAACATTTATAACCCAAAGAAACTCAGTGTTCTAGAATTACTCTGTCAACTAATATAAATCAAATGCTAAATTCCCTCTCCCCTCGTTCTGTGACTAAAGAGTATGCTAGCATAGTGGTGATGAGCCTAGTCCACCTACTCTGACACTGCCACTTTCATTCATGTGAATTTTGATCCTGTCAAGTTTCTTAATTTTTTTCACCAAACTCTTCACTGAAAACAGAGGAAACAACAGTTTTTAACTCATCTATTAGAGTGACAATTAAATGATAATCCAAGTAAAGCACTTCATCACTCCGTGGGTCAGATAGTGTGCATTAATGTTGGCAATCATTATCATTGTTTATATTATTACAGCTACCACTATTGTTGTTGGTTTTATTATTCTAATTATATTTTAAAATTTTCCAAAGGAGTCCTATTCCAGTTCAACCTGAAATCACCAAGTTTGAGGTTTATGTTTGGAATTGTTGACAGTCTACAACTAACGTGTCCTTACTCTCCAAATTGTTAACAACAAATTGATAACAACTTTGATCATATGCCTTAAACAAATAAGGTTGGGGCATAAGGTATTGGGTTGCAGCCTGCAGGCCTACAAACCCTGTACTTGTCCAACTTCAAGATTAAAAAAGAAGAGTCCAAAGTAAATGACGGAGATGGCAACGGTTTTACTTCTGAAGGAAGTCCTGGAGCAACAGCCCACCAGGTGCAGTAGACAGCCAGCAGGACATGATACAGTCATTGCTCCTGGGTCAGGGGGAAGGAGGGATTACAAGTTACAGGGCGAATTGACTTCAGTTTGGCTCATTGATTATTAGTGAATCTAACATTAGGGCATGCCCCTCCCATTTCCTTTGATAGGAACAATCTCTAGCTGGAGCCATTGTTTCCCCATGTATTTGCCATGAAGTGATGAGACCGGATGCCATAATCTTAGTTTTCTGAATGTTGAGCTTTAAGCCAACTTTTTCACTCTCCTCTTTCACCTTCATCAAGAGGCTCTTTAGTTCTTCTTCACTTTGTGCCATAAGGATGGTGTCATCTGCATATCTGAGGATATTAATATTTCTCCCAGCAACTTGATTACAGCTTGGGCTTCATCCAGCTCAGCGTTTCTCATGATGTACTCTGCATATAAGTTTAATAAGCAGGGTAACAATATACAGCCTTGATGTACTCTTTTCCCAATTTGGAACCAGTCTGTTGTTCCATGTCCAGTTCTAACTGTTGTTTCTTGTCTGCCTACAGATTTCTCAGGAGGTAGGTCAGGTGGTCTGGTATTCTCACCTATTGAAGAATTTCCCACAGTTTGTTGTGATCCACACAGTCAAAGGCTTTGGCATAGTCAATAAAACAGAAATAGATGATTTTCTGGAACTCTCTTGCTTTTTTGACAATCCAGCAGATATTGGCAATTTGATCTCTGGTTCCTCTGCCTCTTCTAAATCCAGCTTGAACATCAGGAAGTTCATGGATCACATACTGTTGAAGCCTGGCTTGGAGAATTTTGAGCATTACTTTGCTAATGAGATGAGTGCAATTGTGCAGTAGTTTGAACATTCGTTGGCATTGCCTTTCTTTGGAATTGGAATGAAAACTGACCTTTTCCAGTCCAGTGGCCACTGCTGAGTTTTCCAAATTTGCTGGTATATTGAGTGTAGCACTTTCACAGCATCGTCTTTCAGAATTTGAAATGGCTCAACTGGAATTCCCTCACCTCCACTAGCTTTGTTCATAGTGATGCTTCCTAAGGCCTACTTGACTTCACATTCCAGGATGTCTGGCTCTAGGTGAGTGATCACACCATCGTGGTTATTTGGATCATGAAGATCTTTTTTGTATAGTTCTGTGTATTCTTGCCACCTCTTCTTAATATCTTCTCCTTCTATTAGGTCCATACCATTTCTGTCCTTTATTGTGTCCATCTTTGCATTAAATGTTCCTTTGGTATCTCTAATTTTCTTGAAGAAATCTCTAGTCTTTCCCATTCTATTGTTTTCCTCGATTTCTTTACATTGATCACTGAGGAAGCCATTCTATGGTGAATGGAGGGTGAATTAGACAAATGATATATTTAAATTATCTGGTTAAATGAAAATGATTTTTATGTTAAAATTCATAGAAGTCTTAAGCCACTTAACAAAATTTATCATTGGATCAAAAATGTTTTGGGTAGCAAGACAAGCACCACAAAGAGGAGAAACAAAGACTAAGAGTTGGGAGCCACAGAAATCAAGGCAGGCTCTGCCAAATAGATGGGGAAACAACAGAAATTGTGACAGACTTTATTTTTTTGGGTTTCAAAATCACAGCAGCTGGTGAGTGCAACCATGAAATTGAAAGATGCTTGCTCCTTGGAAGAAAAGCTAATATTAACCTAGACAGCATATTAAAAAGCAGAGTCATTACCTTGCCAACAAAGGTCCACCTGGTCAAAGCTATGGTTTTTCCAGTAGTCATGTATGGATTTGAGAGTTGGGCCATAAAGAAAGCTGAATGCTGAAGAATTGATGCTTTTGAACTGTGTTGTTGGAGAAGATGCTTGAGAGTCCCTTGGACTGCAAGGACATCCAACCAGTCCATCCTAAAGGAAATCAGTCCTGAATATTCATTGGAAGGACTGATGCTGAAGCCGAAACTCCAATACTTTGGCCCCCTGATGTGAACAACTGACTCATTGGAAAAGGCCCTGATGCTGGGAAAGATTGAAGGTGAGAGGAGAAGGGGCCGACAGAAGATGAGATGGTTGGAGGGCATCTCTGACTCAAAGAACTTGAGTTTGAGTAAACTTTTGGAGCTGGTGATGGACAGGGATGCCTGGCGTGCTGCAGTCCATGACAATCATTGGACACAACTGAGCAACTGAACTAAACTGTTCTATCTGGAACCTGAGGCCAGTATGTAGGAAGATCACAGTCATCTGGGTGGAGTGTAGGTGAAGCAGGTACTTGTCTAGCTGGAAATATCCAAAGAGCAACAGAAGAGCTACCCTAGTGGCCTGACAACACAGGAAGGAACTCTTAATCAAACACAAAACAACAAATGACTTAACTGTGGAATCTCTGCTTTCCTTATCATACTCAATTAATCTGTAGAACCCAATCATCTCCTTGTAATCCATCACAGCCTTTTGCATTCACATTTTTGTTTTTTTAAATTTCAAGTTACTCGACATTCTAGGCTTCTCATTGGTTTTGTTCAGTCACTAAGTCCTGTCCTATTCCTTACAACCCCAAGGACTGCAGCATGCCAGGCTTTCCTGTCCTTCACTGTCTCCCAGAGTTTGCTCAAACTCATGTCCATTGTGTTGGTGATGCCATCCAACCATCTCATCCTGTCACCACTTCTCCTCTTGCCCTCACTCTCTCCCAGCATCAGGGTCTTTTCTAATGAGCCGGCTCTTTGCACCAAGTGGCCAAAATATTGGAGCTTCTTCTTCAGAATCAGTCCTTCCAATGAATATTCAGGGTTGATTTCCTTTGGATCGGCTGGTTTGATCTCCTTAAAGTCCAAGGGAATCTCAAGAGTCTTCTCCAGCACCACAATTGGAAAGCAGCAATTCTTCAGCAGTCAGCCTTCATTGTGGTCCAACTCTCAGATCCACACATAACTACTGGAAAAACCATAACTTTGACTATGTAGACCTTTGTTTGACCTTAAGCAAACACTTATCAGGCAAATACATCTTTTTGGAGATGGATTGGATATTAGATGAGTGGACTGCTGCTTCCCTTTCACTCATCCTTCCTTGGAGATGGAGATAACTTCCACTGGGAATGCCTCAAAATTCTTGAGTGCGGGGCAATGGAACAAAAGCTGAAAAATTCATGCTTCTCACAGACTAGAGGAAAAAAAATCCTTTTAGGTGAAAGTTAATTTAATATGCATTATTTCTTCCAAACATTTTTCATTTCTTGATTTACTTAAAACAGACTCCCCTCTTCCCCCACCACAGGGCTAATACTGTCAGGAGGCGTGCTTTATTGGAGAGGAACACAGTTCAGGAGCAGGGTGCCTGGGAGGCAGAGCCTGGCTTGATTACTCTGGCTCCCAACTCTTTAGATTTTGTTTCTCCTCTTTGTGGTGCTTGTCTTGCTACCCAAAACATTTTTGCTCCAATGATAAATTCTGTTAAGTGGCTTAAGATGTTTATGAATTTTAACATAAAAATCATTTTCCTTTAACCAGATAATTTAAAAAATTTCATTTGTCTAATTCAGCCTCCATTCAGTATAGAAATTTTTAAATTCAAATTTTCATATTCATGTATTTTATTAGCAGCAATTGGTTTCCTTGAGATAAACCCAGTTCATGACAAGCATCTCAGGCTATAAGAAAACTGGCTACACTGTGTTAAAATGTTTCATCTCTACTCAGGTAAGGTATCAAAAACAAGTGATTTCTCATGATGAAAATTATATATAGGAACTGTTATAGCTTTGTTCCCAAATTCCAAAGCTCCATTCTATGAGTCATTTATACCAGCCTGCAAAATGTTCCATATAACATCTCTTTTCTGCCATAGACACTTAAGCAGAATTGGATCTGTTGGGTCATATGGTCCAAGCAGCAGAACAGCTTTGTTGGCAGATGGACTTTTTGCAGAAACTTATTCTTAGACTCACTCAAAACTGGCAGTTTTTCAGGATACTCAGTAAATGGGCGAGAATAATACAGCAAAGTGAGATATATATATGGCATTGCAAATCTAAAGAGACCCATACACTACTAAAACTTTTCTTTATAATAGAGGAACAGGATACAGCAGCTTATATTTCATCTTGGAAGGGAGATTTCAACATACCCATGAGGTGGACCCCTCAGAAATGTAACCAATGTGGCAAGGTCCCTGAATTTTGTGGGATGCATTTCCCATACTTTAGAATACATGTCTTACCAAAGTCTCTAGAGCAGCTGTTACTTTCTGTTCACCAGACGCAAAATTATTATAAGTATAATGGATAAACATGATTATCATTTTGAATTGAGAGATGTTTCAAGTCTTTACAGACTAATCTATGACAGAAAGCTTACTAGTCGGTGTAACCCAGATCTAGAACAGTACAGTTGTATATCTGACTCTGCCTGCTGAAAGTAAACTACTTATTCTGTTCTTTGCTCAAAACTTTAAAGGGGAAAAAAAAAAAAAAAAACACTTTCCACATCTATCATTGACTATCAGTTGACAGGGGATATAATAGTTTGTTCCAGCAATGAAACTACATCTAGATTCAGTTCAGTTCAGTCATTCAGTTTGTCCAACTCTTTGCAAACCCATGGACTACAGCACACTAGGCTTTTCTGTCCATCTAGATTAGCAGATACAGTTGGAATCACTGCATGATTATATTTTTAACAATCTCATTTCATAATAGTAATTTACACCTGTCCTCTGTATAAGCAAAATAGTTAAGTGGAGTGAACTGTGGTAAGAGTCGACTTCAGCATCTTCGGAGCTTGATAGTGGCATTAATCTCCAAAATTCCTCATGGGATATGATGTTGTTTCTGGTCTTATATTTCATATATAAAAGAAGATCTGTGGGATTCCATTTGGCTTTCCCTTTTATAACAATGCCCTTTCCATGGATGAGAGAACCAGGTCACTTACTGATAATGTTAGCCAATTATGTATTTTTGAATTCAGAAACTGGCCATAGGATGGGTTTTAGGCACCTATTGGGTCTACTATGAAATGGACATACTCCAGTGATTACTGACCTTCATAAGCCTCTATTCTGACTAGCACTTCACAATGCCATTTTAATTACTAGGAGTCAGTGAGAGTTCGGAGTCAGTGTCAAATATCTTTGAAAACTCTGATGGGTTCACCTTCACCAGATCAGAGTAACCACAGTAAATATTTGCAGATCTTTAGGAGAAAGCTGGGAGAAATATTAACAATATCCACGTTTGGCCATATAGCTAGGTCTTTCCTCAAGAGGACTCAGTCTCCTCTTCATTAAAATAATTCTGGTTACCGTAATTTTGTTGAGTCTCCTCTGTAGCTGTATTGTGCTTTAACACATTACATGTAACACACTTGCAGATTTTTACCTTTACAAAGTTAATAGACTACTCATCTATTTTTGTTCTAGGTATATGATGATGAACTATTCAAAATCAAAACCTTTGCAGCATAGACTATTGTGATTCCTGTTTCAGCTCTGCCCTTCATTAGAGTTACTATTATTCTTTTTTCTCCAGGGATTAAGTGCCTCTGTTTGGAATGCCATTATCCCCATTGAATTCTGGAAGCCTAGTTACATTACAGTAGTTCCTGCATATATTTCTGGCATATAGGAAGTAATCACAAAGGAATTCATTGAGAACATTGAGGACTCCACATGAATATATTTCTTCCAGACTTAATGAAGGAAGTGTATCCTGGTCTACCTGAGGGGTACTTTTGAAGATAAATAATCATGACATAATAAATCCATTCTACCATTTTGATCTCACTAAAAGGTTATATCCCTC
The DNA here is from genome assembly GCF_033118175.1 of Dama dama. NCBI lineage: Eukaryota > Metazoa > Chordata > Mammalia > Artiodactyla > Cervidae > Dama > Dama dama. The sequence continues at coordinate 52,044,156 of NC_083705.1, read as the reverse complement.
AATAATATGACCAAGAGTTTCTAGCATTTAGTTAAATTAAATGTAAGCACTTTTTGGTCCCAGATTTTAGTCAACTGCAAAGCAAAATGCTAAAGCTATTTCTATTTTCTTGATTTAAAATACAGAATCCAGAATCTTTGCTAAGTGAGACCTTATTAATCTACTTAGTTTGAGTCAAATTTGTATTTCTTCTACCTTAATTGAACAACTTTAGGATTGTTTCTCACTTGTTTACTTAGATTTTTAAATATAAAATATTAAAATCACACTTGAAAAAATTTTGATATGTATAATATATGTATTTTTTATGTTACACTTTGTACATTGCCTTCTAGGCCTTGTTGGAACTTGAGTCTGGTTGTAGATCTACGAGTATTAATAATGGTTGGAGATAGGTTGGGAATTAGCAGTTTCTTCTTGCAAGGAAACTGTCTCTTGGAGAGGAAATTATAGTTTCTTTAATCAAGAGGAAACTAACCTCCTCAGACAGAAGTTTAAGAGATAATTCTAAAAGAAAGGAAGTTTATGAGAGTTTAAATATCTAACTTTCCAATCATATTTGGAATCTTTCCATATGCCTCCCTCTTAATATTTAGAGCCCCAGTCCTTCCCAGTCAAAGCTCTAAATATTTTATCATAACAATTCTTGCAAACTTGGGAATTCAATTTACATTGTGATTCAGCCTCCTGTAACTTTATAATTTAGGTATGATTTTCATAAATATAAGCACTATAGCTATATAAGATGATGTTTTTTTATATGGTAGTCATAGAAGTTTTCAGTTCCCTTATAGGAGATGTGGGCAGGAAAATTAATACTGTGAACTCATCATTTTTTTTTTTTTTTGCTCCAAGTTTTAGAGCCCAATTATGAATCCATAGAAATGAAGAAACAAAAACAAAAACAAAAACTTCTTAGTGTAAAAAAATAGTCTGCTACATAGTTCTGTATTCCATATTTCTTGCCAAGTACTTCATTTAGCTAAGCTATAATTATGCAGGGAAGAATTTTGGAAAAAGACAGTGTCAGTCGAGCTGAATTGGCACAGTAAAAATCCACTATGCAGTGGTCCATCTAGAAATAATATTTGATTGAAGATATTTTGGGGGTTTAAGGGTAAGGGCTTCAAGATTTTTTTATTTGTTACCATGAGTAAAGAATTATTTAAGATTTTAATTTCTTCTTGTGTCAATTTTTGTAGGCTGTGTTTTTCCAGAAATTAACAAAAAATAATCTTAAATTGATTTACTGACCTAGGGCATTGGCTCTTAAATGGGGGAGGGGAGGCAGTAGCTAATTTGCTCCCAAGGGAGTATTTGGTGGTGTGTGGGAACATTTTTGTTTGTCATAACAGGATTTTTCCTATTGACATTTAGCACCTAGAAACCAGGATGATACTAACTTTCCTGCACTGTGGAAGACATCCTTCCCATCAACCAAACCTTATTTGATCCAAAGTGGTATAGTGCCAAGGTTGAGAAACCTCAGTCTAAAGTGTTTTGTGATATATGTCAATATAAAATTTTAAATCTACTGCATACTTTGTATGTTATCTTTTTCTATGTTACCTCTGTGGCTTTCTTATTTTACTTAAATTTTGGTCTGAAAATTTTTGATTTCTTAGAAATATTATAAAAACATCTCTGACTTTGAGTTTACAGAAAAACTCAATATAATATGCACAGTTTTTAATGGTGCTATTGATCTAGGGAGTAGATTCAGAGAATTATGTCACTTGAATCTCTATAGAAATTAATTTCATCTTGCTCTAAAAGGATTTTGTTTGTGTCAGAAGCAAATCTGTCATGAATTGTAGGATATCTATGAAGGTAGATAAAGGCTAGAAGGCTAGGAACTTACTAAATCATTAGAACAGACTGTATGAGGTTTTTTTTTGTCTTTTTTACTCATAAATATAGGTATGTGTGGTGGTGATTCTGTTACTTGCTTTAATTTTAGGATCCATTTGATAACATTTAAGGGAGAGAGGAAACATACAGCTCTCATCCAACTATATCAGTGATACCATCTTCCACAAAGAACTTTGTTATTTGATCCAGTTCAGATGCATATGCACTAGGAAGGAAGGTGGGGCTTGGGAAAGTATGCCAAAAGACGATTACAATATAAGGTAGGAAAGAGAATGTATTAATTTATAGTTTTCTACTATGAAAGCAATGGAAAAAAATCTTTACTACTGGGGAGATGCATTTTAAACCGGGCCTTGACATTTATTTCATGGTTGGAGACAGCCAGGAAGAACAGAGCAGTGTGAAGAACAGATAATGAAAATGTGTGAAAACATCTGAGTATTCTCTTCATGGTAGATTTCACAGATTCAAACTTCCAGTAATTTTTTTCTTCCTTCTTTTAAGTAGAGTTATAGTAAGTTTATTTTTTATTATTATTTTTTTTTACAATCAGTTTATTTATTTTTTTCATTTATTTTTATTAGTTGGAGGCTAATTACAATATTGTAGTGGTTTTTGCCATACATTGACATGCAGCAAGTTTAATGCACACATATTTAGCAGTAAAACTGTTTAGATAGTGATATAACAGAAAGATATCTACATTTTAACTTATGAGCTTACATCTTAATTTTAGTTAGAGCTCTGATGAAACTCTCTAACTGTATTCACTGTTGTCCTTTCTAATTAGCATGAATTGGTGTTAGTGTTAGTATATGCCCTGAATATTCTTTGGAAGGACTGATGCTGAAGCTCCAATACTTTGACCACCTGAAGTGAAGACCTGACTCTGGAAAAGACCTCAATGCTGGGAAAGATTAAAGGCAAAAGGAGAAGACGATGGCAGAGGATGAGATAGTTAGATAGCATCACTGCTTCAGTCAACTTGAATCTGAGAAAACTCCAAGAGAGAGTGAAGGACAGGGAAACCTGGAGTGCTGCTGTCCATGGGGTTGCAAAGAGTTGAATACCAGTCAGGACTGAACGACATCAACAAGTGAATGGGAGTGACAGAAAACCTTTCAAGAACTTATAGACAAGTCCTTCCTTCTTCCTTTCCCGTACCTACCATTCCTTCCTTTCTTTCTTTCTCTCTTCACAATTTATTATGAGCAGGTAACAAAAAACATGATAGGAAAAATGTAGCTTCTATCTTGGGAAACATTTTCAAATCTCTTGGTTCAGCATTGAGATTACTTGCCATCATTTGCAGCTAAGCTCTAGTGTTCACTTCCACATTGTTATTCTGTTTACACACTGACTCTCAAGCAGTTTCTCAAATTCTATTTTCTATTTTCTTAGTTAGGTTTATGTCATTTGGAACAATTTACTATGTGTTATTTATCTCTGGGGGAATCTTAGGAAAAAAATTGTATTTAATGCTTCTTTTTTTTTTTTTTTTATGATCTGGAAAGCAACTCTGCACTTAGACATTTTTTGTTTTATCTAGAAATATTTTTGGAGCATGGATTAGATATTAGGGATTCTTCACAATTACTTTGACAATAATTAGATGCCATTAATAAAGGGACATAATTTATTTAGAAATTCAATATCACCACCCAGGAATAGGATGACCAACCAAGGACACCATCGAAGACAGGAAAAACATATTTAAGTAAACCCCATTTATAGAGCATCCTTGAAGAATTTTGGCCTGTGAAATCTACAAAGACCCACTAAAGTAATATGTCTATATGCAACTTTTTTCCCTCCAGAAAAAAAGTTCTTTCTTCATTTTTTAGAATGATATTTTTGTATTTTTAATATATGTATTAGATCACATGATTTTTCTTTTCAAAAACTGCAGTGAATTCTCATTGGAATTAGAACTTTTTTTTAGAATTCTCAAGGATATTAAAATTTAAACACATCTTCCAAGGCCCGATGCAACCTGATCTGACCTGTTTTATTTCTCTGTTCTCACGTCATTTCCCCTTTTCCCGTGGTCATTGTTTAATATATTATTCCACTGTAAACACATGTTTTCTCTTTCCTTCTGATGGAATAGTCTGCCACCAGACCTTCCTAAGGCTGACTCCTTCATTTGTGTATCTGCTTCACTTTTCCAGCAGGAACAGGTTGTGTTTTTTTTTTTTTTTTTTTTTTAATTGTGGTGAAGACACTCAACATGATATCTACCTACTTAATAAATTTTTAAGTGCACAATATAGTATTTCTAACTATAGGAGATGTGTTGTACAACAGATCTCTACAACTAATTCATTTTACATAAACTATTCAGGCTTAGAAAAGGAGGAAATTCTGCCATATGTGACAGCATGAATGAACCTGGAGGACCTTATGGTGATGAAATAAGCTGGTCACAGAAGGACAAATACTGCATGATTCCACTTACGTAAGGTACCTAAAATAGTCAGACTCAGAAGCAGAGAGTAGAACTGTGGTTACTAAAGTCCAGGGGAAGTGGGAAATAGAGAATTGTTGTTCAACAAGTTTTTCTTAACTGTGAAACTCCTGCTCCTTTATCACTCTCTGGAATATGTGATAGTTTATGTCTTTATTTCTTAGCATTTATGCATAGCTAATATAAAATTTAAAAATGTTTTTGAGATCCAGATATTTGAGAATTTGTATTTTGTAATTGTTGTTCTAAGTAGAATTTGTATCTGATTTTTTAAGGTATAAAGCCTAATCAATTTATAATAAAACTGATAATCCCCTACTTCACCATTCCCAGCAAGTAGCCCAGTTTCCTAGAGGAAATGCTTTTAACAGTTTCCGCTTTTACTTCTTCCTTCTTCAAGTGGTTACTCAAAGAATCTTCTGCACATGTGAAGACCTGATAGCACTAAAATGAGCTATGAATTTTTAGAAACTTGGTGAGGAAGACAACTAATTTTTTAAAATATGAAAAGAAAGAAAAATACTGTATTAGGTATTTGTTATGCATTTTTCCTTATCAACTCAAAACAAATTATTTATAATGCTTTTTTCAAATATAAAGGAATATTTGATATGATATAACAAATATTCAAGCAAGTGATTAAATATTATCAGACTTTATCTCTAATATCCAGGTAAATCATGTTATGTGTCAAGAAAAGTAGCACTTAGGTGGAGATAAATTGAATTTAAAGAGATAAATCCAATCAACAAAGCGTTCTTGTAATAGACTGAAATGTCAAAACCTAATATGATACATTAAGGAGACTAGTTTTGCAAATATAACAATATTATCTCCTTCTAAAGTGTTTAGGAATTTTTGAAATTTTATTCCAGCAGCTAGTTTAATGCCTTATAGATGATTAAGAAAAAATAAATGAAAAACTAAGCACCCTATATTTAAGAATGTTGTGAACAATGTCATTATAAATATAGCATATTAATATCAAATGAGATCAACCATAGTATTGATAAAATAAAATGTAACTCAAGAATATGTATATTCATAAGCAGCTTTCATTCTTTATTTTTAAAGAGAAGAGCATTTATTTTTATTATTTCTGTTATAAATTTGTGAGTAATTTGTGGGACATTATAGTTGGAATTTAAGTGTCTCAGTTGGTAGTTTTGGGCTTCCCCAGTGACTCAGATGGTAAAGAATGTGCCTACCAGTGCAAGAGATGCAGGTGACGCAAAAGACACAGGTGCAATCCCTGGGTCAGAAAGATCCCCTTGAGAAAGAAATGTCAACTTCTCCAGTATTTTGGCCTGGACAATTCTTTAGACAGAGGAACCTGACAGACTATGGTGCATGGGATTATAAAGAGTCAGAGAAGACTGAACATGCATGGTATGGTAAGTGTTAATCAGTAATTTAATATACTTTAATATCAAAAGAGCATGATACATTTGGAAAACAGAAGTAAAATATTAAATCTTGTTTAAAGTCTCAATTCAGTGAATTTTCAATCCATAGACTTTTCTTTAGCTTAGAAGAATGGAACTTGTATTAATATAACAAATATATATATGACTTTACTCATAATTATTGTTTACAAACATAAATAATGACACAATAGAAATTTAACTTAATTTTATTTCAATAAAGATTATTGGTTATTTCCAGTAGCATGATTCATGTTTCAAATTAGAATGAATTTGAGGTCTTTAACTGTTGAGCTCTTTAACTTTAACAGTTTAAGAATATGTAAATGATAACATATTCATATTTATTTCAAAATATCAATTCAGATTTGTATTAAAGAATAAAAAAGATAAGTCAAATTCCAAATTTTCAATGTTACATAAGACAGTTTTCAAAGGAGAGGTTTTTAGTTTCCATAGATTATATTTTAGCAGGAATTCCAGCTCTAATTTTAGATTTATTTATATATTTACTAATTTATTATTCAGAAACAATTGTTAGATATATCCTGTTATCTGGTTAAATTTCCGAAATGCCTTCTTTTTGTCAATTACTGTTGTAAATAATGAAACCATTGTCGTTCAGTTTCTAAGTCATGTTTGACTGTTTTGCTATCCCATGGACTATAGCCCACCAGGCTCCCGTGTCCCTGGGGTTTCCCAGGCAAGAATACTGGAATATGTTGACATTTCCTTCTCCAGTGAATCTTCCCAACACAGGGATAGAACCTGTGTCTCCAGTATTGCAGGTGGATTCCTTGCCACTGAGCCACCTGGGAAGCCAAATTAATGAAACTACAGTGTTTAAAAAGCCTAAAAAAGAGACAAAAATCCTGCTTTCATTGAGATCACAATTCTGGGAAACAATAAGAAATACAATTTGCAAGGTAATTAAATGCAAATCATAACAATTGCTTAGCAGAAGGTTAAACACCTATTATAAATATCCAGTTATTAAAAAATAAGCAAATTTCCTTTAGAGAAAGTTCTTATATTTCCCCATTTTTGAGTTTTTAAAATTCTTTTTATGTTTTAAAATTCACTTAGTGACAATTAAGGCTAAGCCTATGAAAGTACAATTATATGCCAATAAAGTTATCATATCATGGTTTTTTTTAATATACAAAGGTGCAACTATGTTTGTTGATCAAATTTAGCTTACATGTGTTTAGTTATATTTTTAGAAGGGAAGATCAAGAAATTTATGTGTTATATGTACAAAAGAGAATGAAAGGGAGAGAGGGAGTTGAGAGAAAGATTGATTTAAAAGGGCTAGGGTATAAAAATTCCCAACAGTATGCAGGACTGATATCTATCATCCAAGGATGTTGACAGATGTTTGTACCCTGTTCATGCCACTTTAACAGACTTCATTACATAGAACTAAATGTATAAAGTAAATATAAGTGTGTAATGAAAAGTATAAAGAATTTCCAGATTTGAGTTGTTCTTGATATTCTTGAAGATAAATGAGATAGATGTAATACAACTGGGGAGAAAATTCAAATAATGTAAAAATACATTTTTAAAAATAAGCCCTCTTAAGAAAATAGTACAACTAAACCCATGCAGCATAACTGTTTGCAAAAGTCCTTTCATATAGGCAACAAGAATACATATTTAAGTAGTCAATGATGTTCTCATATTTTAAGTTATAAAAAGTCAATGTTATATTTAATATAGTTATAGTTGATCTTATATTTATTCTTATATGTTAAAAATTTATGTTTACTTTATGTTTACTGTTTATAATTAAATTCAATTAAAATATTTTCATAATTTAATTTTTGGCTTTCTGGAAATTAAAAAAAAAAACATATAAATAAAATTAAGTCAATTACTTCCAGGCAGATAGATGGGGAAAGAGTGGAAACAGTAGCTGACTTTATTTTTCTGGGCTCCAAAATCACTGCAGGTGGTGATTGCAGCCATGAAATTAAAAGACGCTTACTCCTTGGAAGAAAAGTTATGGCCAACCTAAACAGCATATTTAAACGCAGAGACATTGCTTTGTCAACAAAGGTCTGTCTAGTCAAGGCTATGGTTTTTCCAGCGGTCATGTATGGATGTGAGAGTTGGACTGTGAAGAAAGCTGAGTGGTGAAGAATTGATGCTTTTGAATTGTGGTGTTGGAGAAGACTCTTGAGAGTCCCTTGGACTGCAAGGAGATCCAACCAGTCCATCCTAAAGCAGATCAGTCCTGGGTGTTCACTGGAAGGACTGATGTTGAAGCTGAAACTCCAATACTTTGGCCACCTGATGCAAAGAGCTGACTCATTAGAAAAGACCCTGATGCTGGGAAGGATTGAGGGCAGGAGGAGAAAGGGACGACAGAGGATGAGATGGTTAAATGGCATCACCAACTCGATGGACATGGGTTTGGGTGGGCCCTGGGAGTTGGTGATGGACAGGGAGGCCTGGTGTGCTGCAGTTCATGGGGTCGCAAAGAGTCAGATGTGACTGAGAGGCTGAACTGAACTGAATGTCTTAAAACAAAGTTCTAATAATATACAGTGTTTTAAATTTCCATGTCTTAGATTTTTTTTTCCTTCAGTGCAAAATATCAATTTTTGCCTTGCAATAAATATTTAGTGTTTACTTCGTATCAGATAATAAGATATAAAAACATGAAAAATAAGCAACATATTAGTAGTTGGCCATAATTTTAAATGAATAATGTATTTTATTTGACATTGAAATCATGTCAAAATTATTAATATTACTGTTATTATTTTAGTATTTTATCAGCATCAATATCTTTGAGAAACTTTAATTTGGTTGAAAGAAGACTTTGTTAAAGTTGATACTTAAGTACTCAGCACAATTTCACTCTTATGGAACAGTAAAAGTCATTAATACTTTCCATTTGATTTTTTTCTTAACGTCTCTATAAGTAAGTGTTAATTGCTCAGTCGTGTGAGCTCTTTGTGAGCCCACCAGGCTACTCGGTCCATGGGATTCTACAGGCAAGAATACTGGGGTGGGTTGTCATTTCCTACTCCTTGGAATCTTCCCCACCCAAGGATCGAATTCAGGTCTCCTGCATCGAAGGGAGATTCTTTACCATCTGAGCTACCAGGGAAGCCCGTAACATCTCTATCACCCCATTTGAAATAACACTGTATTTCTTCTTTTTACATTCAGTATTTGTCATCATTAGATTATGATTTTTTTTTTTTGCTTAATTGGTGTATTTGGTAATAAATTCTTTTAATTTCAGAATTCCTCTCAATGTGGTTAAGTCAAGTACTCAAAAAAAAAATTTAGATTAGTAAATTTCATTAGCCTCCCTCTGTATGATTTATAGTCCTTCCTCTTGAATAATGTAGTTTGAAACAGTATGTAAGGGCCTTCACAATGAAGGTGCCTTTCTTCTCCTGATACATATAAAGTATCATTTATTCCTTCTAAGAATATTAAAACACTAGCTTAAATTATAAAAGAATTTCAGGGGTTATCATTAGTGTTTCAAGAACAAATTTAATATCTTTCATGGTAGATGATCACAATAAGTGAGACAGTAACTAAAGAATTCAAATTAAAAAAAAATGTGGGCTACATCCAATCTGTGACTTTTGACCCTAAATCAATTCTTTTACTCAGCATGGTAAGAACCAATTCACAGGCTTATGTTAGAAAATTGATATATAAGATGATCTTTTAAAATTCCATAACGATTTTGAGAAAATTTAGCAACAGTGTCTATCTTCTTATTCCCATAAAGCTTAGCTTTTGGAAGCACAATCTAAACGATTTCAAGCCTTGTTATCGCTTCCTATTCACTGTAATGCTGAACATGACTTTTGACCTCTGTGACTTTCAATTTCCCCGTTTTAAAATTTATAACAATTATTCTTGAGTTTCTTTGATATTACATAAAGAAGGAAAAAAATGAAATGTAGGAAACAATACGTGTGTTTATTATGAGTTTCTAAAAGGATGTACTGGCAGGTTCTCATTATTTGGAAGAGTTCCTTCCATAAAGACTGACACTTTGTAAAAAGACAGATCCATTAGTGAGGAAGTATTAGCCAAAGCATCCTTAATGACTAATTAGATGGCAAATTTTGCATCCAAGTCCACCATGTGCTTTTTAAATGTCCACATCAAAGTTTGTCTGTTTGTAATTTTAATATTATTTTTATCAAGTAAGGAATCTCACAATAGAATAAAGCTCTCTGAGAAGACTCTATTAATGACTGATACTTTTCAAAAGGTGAAACAGACATGTGAAAATAAATGCTATATCTGAAGAGACAGGCTGTTTTCTGATAATGAACTTGACATGCTTTAACTGTGCATTTCTCTTTGAACTTAACTTTGAAATGGCATAACTATGTAAAGTTCTAGATCATTTTGCTATTCTCTAGTGTTCAAATATCTCTGTGAAAATATTTATTTTCTTGGTATTTTTTTATGTACATAAGTCTACTCTGCCAGCATTTATATAGCAAGTTCTCTAGGATACTGCACTTGATACTATTTCTATTATATAATTTATCTTCAAATTGATCATTAAGAACAAGCTGAACCTGTTTTATGTCAATGCTTGTTGTTGTTGTTAGTCGGTTAAGTCGTGTCTGACTTTTGGACTCTTGTGACTTCATTGACTATAGCCCATTAGGCCCTTTGTCCATGGAATTTCTTAGGTAAAAATACTGGAGCAGGTTGCCATTTCATTCTCCAGGAGATCTTCCTGACCCAGGGGTTGAACCCAAGTCTCCTGTATTGACAGGTGGGATCTTTACAACTGAGCCACCTGGGAAGCCAACGTGAATGGTTAGGGACAAGAATAAGGATTTATTGTTTTGATAATGAACTATTTCTTCTTTTTGAATATTCCATTTCTCAGGGGAAAAAATGAATTTGTTTATAGGAGCAGTTGAATGAGATACATTTTCCACATTTGTAAGTATTTACTTGCTTTATTAAAATTAAGGGTCAAAATACAAATAGTAAATTGAATGAAGTGAATTAAATCTAAAAACATGATGATGTTTACATGTGTATTCTCCTATGTAACAACCATCCAGAAGATACAGAACTGTTTCAGCACCCCATGGAGGCAGTTTGTTGCCCTTTTTCAGTCAAAACTATCCCCTAAAGTTAACTGCTATTCAGAATTCTCTCCTCATCAGTTAGATTAGATTATCCTGTAAAGTGAAAGTCGCTCAGCTGTGTCCAACTCTTTTCGACTGAAATTCTGAATTTTGAATTTCTGAAATTCTGAAGTTCTGAAATTCAGAATTTCTGACCTGAAATTCTCCAGGCCAGAATACTGGAGTGGGTAGCCTTTCCCTTCTCCAGGGGATCTTCCGAATCCAAGGATTGAACCCAGGTTTCCCTCACTGCAGGCCGATTATTTACCAGCTGAGCCACAAGGGAAGCCCAAGAATACTGGAGGGAATAGCCTATCCCATCCCCAGGGATCTTCTGGACCCAGGAGTCAAGTCAAGATCTCCTGCATTCCAGATTGTTTTTATGATCTAAATATGAGTCCTACAAAATAAACACATAGTATATGTGTAAGTTCTTCCACTATTTCTTTGGTGTTTTCATTTTATTCATGAGTCTTTTGATAGAGGAAAAAATCTATTATGAAGCCAGTTTTTAATTTTGTTTTGTTTTATGACTAGTTCTTCAGTGTTTTTGACTCCTGTATTAGAGATCTTTATCTACTGCATGTGTGCATGTTTAGTTTCTCAGTTGTATCTGACTCTCTGTGACTTTATGAACTGTAGCCCATGAGGCTCCACGCTCCATGGAATTCTCCAGGCAAGAATATTGGAATGGGTTGCTATTTCCTTCTCCATGGTATTTTCCTGACCCAACGATCAAATCCATGTCTCTTATGTCTCCTTCATTTGTAGGTGACCATTCTTTACCACTGAGTCACCTGAGAAGCCCTTACCTACTGCAATGGCATACAGATATCCATCTGTGTTTTCTCATAGATACTTTAGATTTTTTTCACAGTTATCCCTATGAACTAAGTTTTGTCGGTTTCATTGAATGGTATAAAATAGTTATCAACTATTTTTTTTAACCATTATAGAGATAAAGTTATATGACTTGACATCTTTTATTAATTTAATGCTTTAACATAATTTTCCCTGTCTAAATTTTGATATAAATCAAGTGTCCAAGTGTATGGAGAGCCTGTTACACAGAGTGAAGTCAGAAAGAGAAAGATAAATATTGTATATTAACATATATTTGTGGAATCTTGAAAAATGATCCTGATGAATCTGTTTGTAAGAAGCAGAGAGACAGCAGACTTGTGGACATCGCAGGGGAAGGAGAGGGTGGGACAAATTGAGAGAGTAGCATTGAAATATTTACACTATTGTGTGTAAAATAGGTAGCTAGAGGGAAGCTGCTGGATAAACACAGAGAATTCAGCCTGGTGCTCTGTGACAACCTAGAAAGGAGGAAGGCTCAAGATGGAAGGGATATATGTATACTTAGGGCTGAGTCGTGCTATAGTACAGCAGAAACCAACGCACCATTGTAAAGTAAATATACCCCAGTCAAATATAATTTTTTTTACATGAATAAAGCACACACTTTATTCACTGATTTGTGAGGACAACGGTGAGGTTGGACAGTGATGGGGAGAGGCACGTGCTGATTTCAGCAGGAGCGTGGAGCAGGCCAGCATCACAAGCATAGCATCTCGGGCCCAGGGCCAACCCCGCCTCTGTGCGTTGGCACATGGCACTCGGGACACCCACGCACTTTCATGGCGGACACGGTTCATCTTTTAAACAGCGGTTCTTCCAAACATTTGCTTTCATATTTCTGGAAGGGGAGAGGTGGCAGGAAGAATAGCGTGCCTTCCAACAAACTTGCCAAAAAAAAAAAAAAAAAAAATCCATTAAACCCAACTTCAAAATGAAAGAACTGCCAAAGTTTCGATGCAGGGTTGTCGAAAACTCACAGAAACGACACACATTTATTACTGGACCGGTCTGTATAGAACACCCCAAAAGAGCACCAATCCCGTGGACATTTGTCTTGTCTTCTGAAATATTAATTTAAAAAATAACCAAAAGAGTAAATTTTGGTACTATTGATATTGTTTGTCTATTATTATGCCAGTACTTCATGATACTAATAGCTAGATTTTTCAGTAATTCATTAAATCTGGGGTGTAGGTCGTCCAGTTTTATTCTTCCTCAAGAATATATTGACCATTGTAGAGTGCATTTGAACTAAGTTTTAGAATTGCCTTCTCACTTTCTACAAAATGTTTGAAAATCTTAAATATTTTCATTGAGAAAATTTCTGTCGTTTATGCTACCAATCTGTGTTATTTTCTTATTGTAGCCCCAGCGTAAATAGAAGAGGAAAGACTTTCCTTCTACCCTCGCAGTTTCGATAGTTGTTGAAATAAATTAATGAGAGGCAGACCAATAAGACAAAAGATACATGTTTATTAATTTTTAGTACCACATGCACGACGGAATTGCAGAAGGTGACTGAAAAAAGCGGAGACATGGAAGAGCTTACATACTATCTTAGTAAGGAAGTGGGTACACTAGTGGTAAAGAACCAGCCTGCCAATGCAGGAGATGTAAGAGGCACAGGTTTGATCCCTGGGTTGGGACAATTTCCCTGGAGGAGGGCATGGCAACCCACCCCGTCATTCTCGCCTGGAGAATCCCATTGACGGAGGAACCTGGTGGGTTACAGTCCATAGGGTCGCACAGAGTCGGACAAGACTGAAGCAATGCATTATGCAAGGGAGCAGGAGGGGAGATGGAGGCAACTCAAGAGACAGTATATCACTTTTAGGAAAGACAAATGGGCCTTTAGAAGATGGGAGATATAATAGCTTGTGACAAAGTTTGTCTGGATGTGTGTTCAACTTCTGGTCCCCTCTTCTGTGATGAGTCAATCTTTCCTGTTAACGAAACTCTTGGAAAGGGTATTTGTGACATTTTGCTTTCTATAGAGAATTTGTCTTTGGACCAATAAGAGGAATTGAGAGAAAGGTTTTCCCTGTGTTTGCTGTTTTTTTTTTTCAAGTATCTTCAGCTAAAAATCATCAATAAACTAAAGCAGCAAGTTTTGAGGTGGCATATCATGAACTCTTGGCAGACTAATGCATGTAACTATGTGTATTTTTCCCATCTCTTATGTATAAAATTTCTTCTAAATTCATATGCCATTTTTTTTCCATGAAGACTTCACTGAGTGTAGTCTCTCCTATTAAAGTTAACCTTGCCTTCCTCTTTCCTTTATGTGAAGTATTTTAAATTTTACTTGAGAGGATTATTATTGGGTCTGAAATGACTGTCTCAGCTCTTTCACTTTTAAACATACAGTTGAGTGTGAATTATCAATTATAGGAAGGGAAACATGCCTGTTATAATTAAATTAGGAAAAACATAATAATCTGATCCTCACCAAATGCATATGAATACATTTGTGGAATTTCTTAGAGGTGCATGCCTACTCAGTTGTTCAGTCATATCTGATTCTTTGAGACCCCATGAACTGTTGCCTGCCACCCTCCTCTGTCTGTGGGATCTCCCAGGTAAGAATATTGGAGTGGGTTGCCATTTCCTTCCCTAGGGGATCTTCCTGACCCAAGAATCGAACTCAGGTCTCCTGCACTGGATGGTGGGTTCTTTACCACTGTACCATTTGGGAAGCCATTTTAAAGATAAGTAGAGTTATATGCAGACAAAGCTCTGTCATTTTAATGAGTACTCTATGCATTATGTTTATTGTTACATTAAAAATAAATTTTTAATTTATTTTATTTTATAAACTCAAAACTTATCCTATTAAACATTTTATAACCACTATCAAAGCATGACAGATAGAAAAATAAGCCTGCTGTGAGGCTTATTTTAAACAACTTAAAAAAAAATTTCCTTTGACAACTCATGCTCAAGAGGCTTACCCCAGGGTCAAGCCTAATGCTTTTATTTCATTTTTTAGGACTAGATACATGTACATGCTTCAGTACATTTTGTGTTACACTGATGTGATATGTCATCCAGGGATTATTAGTGATTAGGAGCAATATTAGGTCAACATAAAGTTGATGTTTCACTTCAGAATGGCATGGCACACCTAAAATGCATCTATCAAAGTTTGCCAGATGTTCTATTTTAAAATGACAGAATCTTGGGTTTTGCTGCATACTTTTACAAGCACTGAAAAAAGTTGTAAACTAGTTTAAAATCTCCCTTGATGCCAGATCTATTCATTTCTTACATAATCTAAAATGTGAGAGCAAAATGTTACTAGGGCTTCACAAAATATCAGAGGGCAAGTGATATATACCATCCTACTTTCAACACTTAAAAATAAATTCATTGACTTGTCCTTGGTAAGGTTGAACAGTTGTGATAGAGCAATAGATAGAAAGAGCCTAGAGCTCCTACCCTTCACAGTGACCGGATTCTATCATTAAAAAAAGAGCATGTGTGAAAAATGTGCTGCTCAGCACAAGTTTGTATATGGATTTGTTAAGTATCACGAGTGAGCCTGGTAAAGATGCAGATTAATAGGCCCGTGCTAAGTTAGTTGATCCTGAAGAAATAAAAGGATATGGAAAAAAATTCTTTACCTGACCAAAAAGAACTGTAGTGAAGATGAAAAGTCTGAAGTCAGGGCAAACAAGATATCATCAAAAAGGACATGTAGTAAATAGTGTTTGTAAGAAAAGGTCAAGGCGCTAAGGTGGAGATCAAAACCAAATTCCCCCTCTCCCTCCAAACATACAAACACAGACACAATATATATATATATATCAAAACCAATTAAAGTGAAGGAGGAAAATTTAGAACAGGGCAAAGTTTTGAAAAACTCTTTTATTTAGGAAAGTGACCACATCACATGATAGAATTTGAATGAAGTAAACAAAATGAAGCACCATGATTTAAAAAAGAAAAAGATTCACTTGTAACTAACTTAGTAAAGAAGGAAGCTGATGAAAGTGTGTTTTCATATATCACACATGAACACAACACCATCAAAAAAGATTAACAATAATAAAAACGGTCTGTAAAATTTCCCCAGAAAAAAGTTACATTATGCTAATAAAATAATTTTTAAAAAATCCTAACAATTTACAAAAAATGTAACTATCATTCATCCTATATGCCCATTTTGCAGTAGCAAATGGAGTTCCCTCTCAATACAGACTTCCATAATTTCAAAAAAAAAAAAAAAAGGAAAAGAAAATGTGGTAAGCCATTTACTATCTCTTAATCCTCAGCCTGTAAATAACACAAGTCATTCCCACTCTCATCACTCTCATTCAATTATGTGAATCATGTTATAGCTGTGTGTAAGATTCAACAGAGAAACCATATAATACTCCTATGAGGACTGGTACCACAGAGAGGGTAATGAAGATGAATGAGCACTAATATATTCTACCATGCTACAGGCAAAGATAAATGATGAGCACGTTTCATTGGACTTAGAGATTCATAGACCAAAATCAGTTGTAAAAATAAGAAATAACCTAACACTTTAGGTAGTCTAAATAAGGGCACATGAATTTATTGTTGTTATTTTTGTTGATAATCAAAGTATACTTATTGTCATTAAAGGTAATTTTTTCTATTACATTTTTGATAAGAGAGTATTTTTTACATTTATATAAAACAACTTCTATATAATTACATCTTTTTCTGTAACAAAGGGTCACATATAGTGCTTATTTAAAATGCAAAAATAATTGATATGTCTTTCAAATTCACCAAAAGGAACAATATTTAAATGTAGCTGAAATTAAATGACTTTCTGGTTATTTTTCTTTTTTTTTTTTTTAAATTTATTTATTTATTTATTTTTTCAGTGGGTTTTGTCATACATTGACATGAATCAGCAATAGATTTACATGTATTTTCATTTTAAACATTCTATAAGGAATGTTTTGCAATCTGACTCCTAATTCCCTGTCAAATATTGTCTTTTAAGTAATGGTAATAACAATAGCTATTGACAAAGCAGAACACATTCTCCCAATTCAAATACAATCAAATCAAACAGAGCACCACCTGCTGTGTAAAACAAAGGCAAGTGGAAAGTTCTCTGAATCACCTATTTTAGCATTTGAAATCATATTTATTAGTTTAACAGTAGCTTTATTTTGTCTGTCTATCTGCATTAGGCAGTGTTTTCCAAGTTTATCATCATCTGTGTTTCTATACATTTTTTTTCTTTGCAGTTGAAGAAGTGTATTCACTATTATTTTCGAGAAAAGTTTCAAGTTTTAAAAGATATAAAGCTAGGCCATACAGAAACAGCTCTTTTTTTAGCTTACTTCCTAGTGAATCGATACATAAGCCCACTCAAGGAATTTGAGTCAACATGTTATGGCCCATAAATTTCAGCTAAGCACCCAAATTTAAGCAGCACCATAGTCAACTCTGGATTGATTTGAAAAAATGAAAGTGAAAGCAGCTCAGTCATGTCCGACTGTTTGTGACCCCATGGAGTATACACTCCATGGAATTCTCCAGGCCAGAATACTGGAGTGGTGACCTTTCCCTTCTCCAGGGGATCTTCCCAACCCAGGGATGGAACCCAGGTCTCCTGCATTGCAAGTGGATTCTTTACCAACTGAGCCAGTGTTGACCAAAAAAGCTGCACAATGTGAGAGCTGAGAATTAAGTTTTATTTGGGGGCAAAATGAGCACTGCAGTCCAGGAGACAGCACCTCAGACAGCTCTAAGAGACCGCTCAAAGGAGGCAGTGAGGGAAGGTCAATATATAAAATTTTGGTGAAGGAGGAGCTCAATGCAATCAAGTGCTTATTTTACAAAAGATATTCTGCTAGGAACTTATATCACCATGAAGGAATTTACTAATTTTTCTATATATGAAGAGAGGCAAGGACTGGGATCATTTCCGCCCTGAATTCCACTTAGAGGCTGCTGAAGGTCAGAAGCCGTAGCGGCACAGGATTCAGTCTCTACAGAGGCAAATGGCAAGTGCCCTTGTTGTTGTTCATGTGTGTGTTAGTCGCTCAGTCGTGCCCGACTCTTTGCGACCCCATGGACTGCAGCCCACCAGGCTCCTCTGTCCATGAGATTTTCCAGGCAAGGATACTGGAGTGGGTTACCATTTCCTTCTCCAGGGGATCTTCCCAACCCAGGGGTCGAACCCGGGTCCCCTGCACTGCAGGCAGATTCCTTACCAAGTGAGCTACAAGGGAAGTTGCTACCAAAAGCTCTTGTCAAGTGCCAATTTGTAGTTGACATGAGAAAATGATACAGTTTTCAAACTTCTTCCTTTCCACTCATTACTGGTGGTTACTTCTTATCAGGAAAGTCAAGTAGAGATTTCTGGAGTTATTTACATAATTATGTTTATTCATATATGGAAATTATTTAAGGGACAACAATTCCTACGCCTGATTAATCCCACTGGATTATGTCCACCTCCACTCTTGGCGAATCATTAGTCAGCATCTGCATTGTGATCTTTCAGAAAAGTACTGAACTGTTTCCAGAAAACTGCAAGTTGTAATTCATATGTAAATTCCTAGGACCAAAATCAATAGAAATCATACAGTCTCTTAGGACACACCTCTTCCACTTCCAAGGTGGCACAGTGGTAACAAATCTTTCTGTCAATGCTGGAGACCCAAAAGACATGAGTTCAATCCCTGGGTCGGGAAGATCCCTGAGTAGGAAATGGCAACCCACTCCAGTATTCTTGCCTGAAAAATTCCAGGGACAGAGAAGCCTGGTGGGCTACTGTCCATGGTGTCACAAAGAGTCAGAAACAGACATGCCTAAACACACATCTCCTCTCTTCTCTTCCACTTTAGATTTTCCTGACTTGGGCACATTAATTAACATTTCTTGACTTACCAAATCCTAAACTTTTAAGATGGTGAGTTTGACAAAAATGTTCAGAAGTATCATACCCTTAGTCACTCCAATTCTTGCTTCTTGTAGACTCTGATTAAAAGTATCCAATGGTGATAGATTGAATATATTGCCAGGTTGCACCATGGAAAATAAATACTCTTTTGCTACTTAATATAGATGCAGGGCATCCTAATCAGTCTTCCTGGATTGTGGTCCCTAGAGCTATGCAGTGCATGAAACCTGCATGGAAATGCACAGCAGCCTTGGGAATGACTGATTCAGAGGGAAAAAAATCATTTAATCTCCACTGATTCCCAAATGACATTCTGAGTGGTGAAATTACACAGACAAAGTAGAGTTACTCACTGCCGGTGATGTGGTCCAAGGCCAGCACACGTGGCAGATACTCTGACACAGTCATTGTGCAGAGTCAGGGTAGGAAGCAACCAACTCTGTTTTTTGTACCTGAGCTAGAGTTTGAAGGTTAATTTATCATTATTCCTGCAGAAAAGGCAAGTGAGCAATTTTAAGCAGAAGAAAGAGAGTGGTAAATTCCATGGCACATTGGGGAAACTGTCACAGATAATGTGGCTATGGCTTAGGTAAAGCTTTTGGAAGAAATGAGATAATTGTTAATACTTCCCATAAATACAACCTGAAATATATTCAAATTTCAAATTAACAATTACTAGTAATATTTTTAATTTGTATGTACCTGATCTAAATCAATTCCCTTATGATTATACAGTGGAGCTGGAAATAGATTTAAGGGACTAAATCTGATAGACAGAATGCCTGATGAACTATGGACAGAAGTTTGTGACGTTGTACAGGAGACAGGGATCAAGACCATCCCCAGAAAAAAAGAAATGCAAAAAGCAAAATGGCTGTCTGAGGAGGCCTTACAAACAGCTGGGTAAAGAAGAAAAGTGAAACGCAAAGGAGAGAAGGAAAGATATACCCATTTGAATGCAGAGTTCCAAATAATAGCAAGGAGAGATAAGAAATCCTTCCTCAGTGATGATTGCAAAGAAATAGAGGAAAACAACAGAATGGGAAAGACGAGAGATCTCTTGAAGATAATAAGAGCTACCAAGGGAAAATTTGATGCAAAGATGGGCTCAATAAAGGACAGACATGGTATGGACCTAATAGAAGCATAAGATATTAAGAAGAGGTGGCAAGAATACACAGAACTGTACAAAAAAGATCTTCAAGACCCAGGTAATTACGATGGTGTGATCACTCACCTAGAGCCAGACATCCTGAATGTGAATTCAAGTGGGCCTTAAGAAGCATCACTACAAACAAAGCTAGTGGAGGTGATGGAATTCCAGTTAAGCTATTTTAAATCCTCAAAGATGATGCTGTGAAAGTGCTGCACTCAATATGTCAGCAACTTTGGAAAACTCAGTAGTGGTCACAGGACTGGAAAAGGTTAGTTTTCATTCTAATCCCAAAGAAAGGCAATGCCAAAGAATGTTCTAATTACTGCACAATTGCACTCATCCCACAAGTTAGGAAAGTAATGATCAAAATTCTACTAGCCAGACTTTAGCAATACGTGAACCGTGAACTTCCCGATGTTCAAGCTGGATTTAGAAAAGGCAGAGGAACCACAGATCCAATTGCCAACATTCACTGGATCATCAAAAAAGCAAGGGATTTCCATAAAAACATCTATTTCTGCTTTATTGACTATGCCAAAGGCTTTAACTGTGTGGATCACAAGAAACTGTGGAATAAAGAGATGGGATTACTAGACTACCTGACCGACCTCCGGAGAAATCTGTATGCAGGTTAGGAAGCAACAGTTAGAACTGGACATGGAACAACATACTGGTTCCAAATCGGGAAAGGAGTACCTCAAGGCTATATATTGTCATCCTGCTTATTTAACTTATATGCAGAGTATATCATGTGAAATGCTGAGCTGGATGAAGCAAAAGCTGGAATCAAGATTGCTGAGAGAAATATCAGTGATCTCAGATATGCAGATGATACTGCCCTTATGGCAGAAATTGAAGAAGAACTAAAGAGCCTCTTGATGAAACTGAAAGAGGAGAGTGAAAAAGTTGGCTTAAAGCTCAATATTCAGAAAACCAAGATCATGGCATCTGGTCCCATCACTTCATGACAAATACACGGGGAAACATTGGAAACAGTGTCAGACTTCATTTTTCTGGGCTCCAAAATCACTGTAGATGGTGAGTGCAGCCATACAATTAAAAGACACTTAATCCTTAGAAGAAAAGTTATGACCAATCTAGACAGCATATTAAAAAGCAGAGACATTACTTTGTCAACAAAGGTCCATCTATTCAAGGCTATGGTTTTTCCAGTAGTCATGTATGGATGTGAGAGTTGGACTACAAAGAAAGCTGAGCACTGAAGAATTGATGCTTTTGAACTGTGGTGTTGGAGAAGACTCTTGAGAGTCCCCTGGACTGCAAGGAGATCCAACCAGTCCATCCTAAAGGAAATCAGTCTTGAGCGTTCATTGGAAGGACTGATGTTGAAGCCGAAACTCCAATACTTTGGCCACCTGATGCAAAGAGCTTACTCATTTGAAAAGAACCTGATGCTGGGAAAGATTGAGGGCAGGAGGAGAAGGGGATGACAGAGGATGAGATGGTTGGATGGCATCACCGACTCAATGGACATGAGTTTGGGTAAACTCCGGGAGCTGGTGATGGACAGGGAGGCCTGCAGTGCTGTGGTCCATTGGGGTCACAAAGAGTCAGACATGACTGAGATACTGAACTGAACTGAACTGAACTGATCTGTATAGTGGAACAAATACTTCCCAAATTCAAATGTCTCTCTAATGATTAAAAAAGATCATGTATCAAATAAGGTGAGTGTCACTACATCACCCATTATAGAGTGGAGGAGGTTTCCTCTGTAACTCAGGTGCCCACACAAGTGAGATGCTTTAGCACAAAGTTGACTTTTGCTAGTGTTCTGAAGTCTAGGGCTCAGACACTGAGGGCTCTCCACATTATGTATAGAAAAGCCTACGTATTATATATGAAAGACATCAAGTGTCTACTTGTATTAGAGCATGACTCAGTTTATAAAAGATTGCTCCTGACAGCTCTTAAGTTTCACACTTTCCTCTTCCCCTCCCCCTCTACATTGGGCAAGAAGAAATCCTAGGCATCCCTTCCTTTAGCCCTTCTACATGGGAATGCTACCCCTGCCCCAGCTTCTAATAACCAGAAACAAGGTATTTTTATTTCCTGCCCTCTCAGTCCATTTTTCAAGCCATGTGGGAGTTACCTGTGCATCACAGAAAGACTTCATGTCTGTAATAACTCATCACACCTACTTGATGTATATGTTTGACATCATTAGTTTCAGTGGTTAAACCAAATCTGGGGTGGGAGATCATCTTTTCGAGGAGGCAATGGCACCCCACTCCAGTACTCTTGCCTCAGAAATCCCATGGACAGAGAAACCTGGTTGGCTGCAGTCCAAGGGGTCGCTAAGAGTCAGACACAACAGAGTGACTTCACTTTCACTTTTCACTTTCATGCATTGAAGAAGGAAATGGCAACCCACTCCAGTGTTCTTGCCTGGAGAATCCCAGGGACAGCGGAGCCTGGTGGGCTGCCGTCTATGGGGTTGCAGAGTCGGACACGACTGAAGTGACTTAGCAGCAGCAGCAGTAGCAGCAGATCCTCTTTTATCTGTAAACAACTACGTGCATGAGCTTTGTCACTTCAGTCATGTCTGACTCTATGCGACCCTATAGACTGTAACCCACCAGGCTCCTATTATGTCTTACCTGCCCTTATCATGAGTTTAACAGTTACTAAAGCCAATAAGAAAAGAAATAAAGAAACCAAGACCCCAAGTCTCCAAAATCTCTGCAGATGGTGGCTTCAGCATTGAAATTTAAAGACATTTGCTCCTTGGGAAAAAAAGCTATGACCAACCTAGACAGCATATTAAAAAGCAGAGACATTACTTTGCTGACAAAGTCCATCAAGTCAAAGCTATGGTTTTTCCAGTAGTCATGTATGGATGTGAGAATTGGACAATAAGGAAAGCTGAGCACCAAAGAATGGATGCTTTTGAACTGTGGTGTTGGAGAAGACTCTGGAGTCCCTCCGACTGCAAGGAGATCAAACCAGTCAATCCTAAAGGAAATCAGTCATGAATATTCATTGGAAGGACTGATGCTGAAGCTGAAGTTGCAATACTTTGGCCACCTGATGCGAAGAACTGACTCATCGGAAGAACTGACATTGAAAAAGACCCTGATGCTGGGAAAGATTGCAGACACGAGGAGAAGGAGGGCGACAGAGGATAAGATGGTTGGGTGGCATCACTGACTCAATGGACATGAGTTTGAGCAAGGTCTGGGCGTTGGTGATGGACAGGGAAGCCTGACGTGCTGCAGTCCATGGGGTCACAAAGAGTCAGCATGACTGAGTGACTGAGCTGAACTGAAAGAAGATAAGCTTCATTTTTTCACAGACACGTAGACGTTTAATGGGGAAAGTTGTCAAATATCACAATTCTTATTTTTAATGTAAGTAAGTTTTGCTTAAGTTAATGCAATATATAATCATTAGAGCTTCTAGTCAAAAGTCACATTATTATTCCAAGTCTGACTTAAAAGATGAAGGAGGTGACTATAAATAACCTAACTACTTTTATAAAGCTGACTTGCCATAATGCTATTAAATGCATTTTAATAAATGCCATAATGCATGTCCTATTAAAGAAAACTTTGTATAGTGCCTTTAATGGTAAAATTAAAAAAGATAACACTTATTTGTGGTTTGGGAAATACATTGTTGTGTAACCTGGAAATAAATGCATCATTAAGTAATTCTTGGGTTTGAGTTCACTTGCTTATTCTGTTATGTATATGTGACATACACTTTATTTGGATTTTTTAAGCATCTTCATAAAAGACAATACGGGCAGGTGCTTCTAGGGGTCATGTGTAGTTTTTTCAGTGTAGGACTCTAGTTGACCCCCCAGCTGAGAGAAGACATCAGTTGCCAGGCACACATGTTTGTGAACATTCATCTGAATCCTGCATTCAAACATGTTTTCAGGGAACTTCCCCTAGCAGCCCTGTTGACAATAAGTGAAAAAAATAAAATATTACTATTTGGAAATATATTAATTATGGTTCTTTTTAGATACATGGCAGGTTTCAACCCTGTACCCATATATATTTACCTACCATTTAAATTTTAATATACATTAATTTAAGGGTAATAAGTCTATGCCCTGAGGACACATTGGTGAATATGTTGAGTGAATTTGTCCTAATATATCTTCACCTCATAGGTACTATACATACCAGACAGCACCGCCATTAATACAAACACTAAATAGCACACACCCACACTCAAGCATGTGTGTTACAAACAGACCAGTAAATATTAGCTAAACAATTGACGAAGGAAGAGACTCTTTGTTCTTAGCTAAAACAGACAAACAAAAAAATTATCCAACTCAAGCTGCAATATAATAATCTCCAATTTTCAATTCTATTTTAAAATATGTTTTCATTGTTTTTCATTTATTATCTTTTTCTAATTTTGAAACACATAACAACCAATTTTCTAATCTTTGTTTAGGCTTTCACTTAGAATTCTTTTTGCACTGCTTGTTTTGGACTTCTATGGCCAAGTTACTGACCTGGTCATAGCAAGAAAATTTGTCTTGAAACCTTATTGTTATTAGCTAAAACCAAGAAAGTCTTAAAAATTCTATAGTGTGGTTCACTGAAGCCTTATAACAATAGTTTTTGCCTTGTGTATAAAAATCAAGAGAAGCTTTATGGGAACATGGTAGAAGATGATGTAATTTTTCCTTTGGAGAATCAAGGACACCATTTCTTAACCATACACAGATTTATATAGTTTGTTTCTGTTGAAAAACAGAAGTTTTATTTTTTAGTAAATTGCTAATATCACATAGATTATTGCATTTGTTGCTAACAGCATCTCATGCAGTAATTTTAAAAGCATTCCACACATAGTAATTCTTACTATTTTTCAAATATAAAATTTTTCACTTTATATTTATTCCTCAAGTATATGTTGAATTAAAAAAATAATTCTCATTTTTCACAAAGTAGAGTATTTTAGTTTGAACTGCTTTCACAAAATACCATAAACTGTGTGGCTTCTCAACAATAGAAATCTATTTCTCACATCTGTGGAGATTAGAAGTCTGAGACAAGGGAGATCAGAGTGCCAAAATAGGCAAATGAGGGCATTCTTCTGGGTTTCAGATTGTATATCTCCTAGACACAACATTTAATAATGCAATTATACTTGAAGCCAGTACCAAAGGCAAGAAAGAGTTTCCATGTTTCTCTCAGAAAGGAATGTTTAACCATGCAGTGACTAGAATTAGAAGCCATAGAAACTATAAGGAGCCCTGAACTGGAGAATCAGGTCTGAAACTTTAGAACAGGTGCAAGGGTATTATATACTATGTTTTTCAAGCATTCAAGAATGGAGATCTGAAAAATTCTGATCACCAGCCCAGATGTGTGGTAGAATATAGTAGTCAAACCTGAGATGTGTGTGCAAAAATACCATGAAAAAGATAGGAAACCATCCTATAGCGTGTGCATCTAGAGCCTGCATTTCACTGTAAAGTTTGCAAAAAGAACGGCAATAAATAATTAAGAAAAGCCTAATAAAAGCATCTGGTTTTAAAAGCAATGAACCGCCTAAACCCAGACCCAAATGAAAAAGATAACTTTTGCTGAAAATAAGTTCACAAAAAACAATTATAAAATGCATTATAGAATTAAAGATAGTGGGTATAGGTGCTATAAGAGAAATCTCTGTACCTTCCTCTCAAAGTTGCTGTAAACCTAAAACAGCTCTAAGGAAATAAATTATTATTTTTAAAAAGGGCAAATATCTGTGTCAAAAGGGAAAAAAAATAAGAAATAGAAAAAACAGAGTAAATTCAAAGAAAGTAGAAGGTAAGAGATAATGGATCTGAAAATAATAACATAGAAAATAAACATATAATGGTGAAATTTTTTAAATAAACACAATTGCTAATAGGTAAAGGATAAGGGAGCTGAAACTCCAATACTCTGGCCACCTCATGCGAAGAGTTGACTCATTGGAAAAGACCCTGATGCTGGGAGGGACTGGGGACAGGAGGAGAAGGGGACCACAGAGGATGAGATGGTTGGATGGCATCACCGACTCAATGGACATGGGTTTGGGTGGACTCCGGGAGTTGGTGATGGACAGGGAGGCCTGGCGTGCTGCGATTCATGGGGTCGCAAAGAGTTGGACACGACTGAGTGACTGAACTGAACTGACTGAAAGGATAAGGTGGGCTTCCTTCGTGGCTCAGTGGTAAAGAATCTACCTGCCAATGCAGGGGACTTAGGTTCCACCACTGGGTTGGGAAGATCCCCTGGAGAAGGAAATGACCACTCACACCAGTATTCTTGCCTAGGAAATTCCAAGGTCGGGGAAGCTTTGTGGGTTACAGTCCATGAGGTCACAAAAGAGTCAGACATGCCTTAGCAACTAAACAACAACAAAAAGCAAAGGACAGGTGCTCAGAAGGATGCACGATTAGAATACAAGGGAAAAAAAAAACACAAGACAGTTTGGAGGATTTAAATTGTGAATTAGGTACCAGAAAAATAGAACACAATTGTAATGGGTAAGATTTTTCTACAATTAAGGAAAGGTATTTGTGTTCATATAGAAAAACACTGAGTCACTAGCAGGGTAACAAATAAAAAAAGAAACAACTGCTATCAGATTCTTTTTTACTAGTGCTTTGCACCATCTTTCATTCTAGTTTTATTTTCTCTGATGTTGAATAAGTAGAGGGAAGAATTGTTAGTAATATACTCTCATTATATTTGAAATTTATTCTATCTTCATTATAATTGTCTACTTTGGTATGGAATTCTAGCTTGACAACTATTTTCTTTAAGACTTTAAATAGATCAATCTATTATATTTTGGTTCCTATTACTGTGTATGAAAAGTTGCTGTCAGCAGAACTGTCATTCAGTTGTATAAAATCTATCTATTCTCTCTAGTGCCTTGCAAGATGTTTCCTTTTTTAATCCCTAGGAGAAACTTACAGATAAATTTAATATAAAGGAAAATAATATATGAATATAGCAATGGATACAAGGAGCAAAGATAAAAAAAGACATTGACAAAATGTGAGCAAACTTTTGTCATTAATAATAGAATGTAGTAATAACTATTTATAATTTTTAAACAGTGCAAATTAAATACCAAAAACAATATTATAGAATGTGGGAAAAAGACAAGGACAGTTTAAGTTTCCTAAAATTTTTGGCATGGCTGAAAAACATAGTTATGAATTAACATTACATGTAAAAGGAGACCTAAATTAATGCAGATATTTATAAATATGTGGTTAAAAACTCAAATCATGGAGACTGACTTGATAAATTTAGTCTATCAATGTAACTCAAATTTTTCAGTGAGAGCTGATGTGGAAGTGATAATATTTAATATCAAATGTTAGATTATATATACATGTATATGTTAATATATTTAGTGAGATGTCATTTTATAATCATTAGTTTAAAAAAATAATTCAGTATAAGCAGGATTACTAACCCTGGCATTATTGACCTTTTGGGCTAAGTATTCTTTGTTGTGAGACTTGTCCTGTGTATTGTAGTATATTTAACAGCATTCTCAGATTGTATCCAAAGATATCAGTAATACCCATGATCATCAAAAATCTGCAGATAATGAAGACTATTATTAAAAAAAAAAAAAAAAGACACCAAGAACATGGTATTAATGAGGATGTGGTGAAATTGGAATACTTGTACATAGTTTATTGAATGAAAAAAGGTGCACCCACTTTGAAACAATATGTAGTTTCCTAAAACTTAAACAGAATTATCAAGTGATCTAGCAAATTCACTTCTATGTGTATACCCCAAATAATTGAAAGTAGGGACTTGAACAGATATGTGAACACCTCTTTTTTTAAAAAGTATTTTTCACAATAGCTAAAATGTGGAATGGATATCCATGTCAATTGATGAACAGCTAAACAAATGTGGTATGTTCACACAGTAGAATACTATTCAACCTTTAAAAGGAAGAGGATTCAGATAAATGTTGCAAGATGAAGAAAATCTGGGGATGTTATGCTAAGTGAAATAAGCTGGAAATAAAGGACAGCTGCAATTTGATTCCACTTAGGTACTTGGAATCATCAAATTCATAGAGATAGAAAGTAGCATGGTGGTTACTAGGGGCTGGGAAGAGGTGAGAATAGGGAGTTAGTATCTAATGGGTGTAGAGTTTCAGTTTATGAATATAAAACATTTTGGAGATGGGTAGTTTTCATGGTTGTACAATAATGTGAATATTCTTAATATCGTAACATTTTGCACCTAAACATGGTTAAAATGGTCAATTTTATGTTTTGTATACTTTGTGCAATTAAGAAAGTACTTCTAGGGACCACATTAGAAGAAATTAAAAAAAAAAAAAACTCCAAATATCATCAAATATTTCAGAGGCAAGGATTATCCTTCACTGAGAATGACTGAAGTATGACAATACTAAATGTTGTCAAATACACAGAAAAAGGAAATGATTTACACCCTAATGCTTCAATTGCTGATTGTTTCAGCTTTTGGAGGATGACTGGCCATATGTGTCATGTTTAAAAATACTTTTACTCTACAAAACAGTTATTGTACTCTTAGCACTATACTTTAAAAAAATCTCATTTTGTGTCCAAGGAGAGAGTCACAGAAATGTTTTCAATAGTAATATCTGTATCAAAAAAGAAAAAAAAATTACAATCTAAATATTAATCAACATAACAGTTTTTAATAGTTATGACATGGAATAGACAGTTATGACATGGAATAAACTCTATTCCTGGGTAGAAATCAGAATGCTGCAGATGATAGAAAAAGAAGGATGCTAGATGATAGAAATAGCATTTAAATGCTACTTACAAACATACTGAGCAAGAATCTATAGAAATTTAGATGAATAACAAATACACATTCTGGAGAGCATTTGTTTACTTTGGGTGGAGCAGGGTGGGGAGAGAAGTAAAGAGATCAGGGAGCACTGGCTTCCCAGATAGCTCAGTTGGTAAAGATTCAGGAGACCCTGGTTCGAATCCTGGGTCAGGAAGATCTGTTGGACAAGTGATAGGCTACCCACTCCAGTATTCTTGAGCTTCCCTGGGCTCATCTGGTAAAGAATCCACCTGCAATGTGAGAGACCTGGATTTGATCCCTAGGGTGGGAAGAGCCTCTGGAGAAGGGTAAGGCTACCCATTCCAGTATTTTGGCCTGGAGAATTCAATGACCTGTATAGTCAATAGGGTCACAAAGAATCTAACATGACTGAGTGACTTTCACTTTCTTTTTAGAGTGCATTACATAGAAAAAGCTTTAACTATTTTTGTTATTTTATCATTTAAATTTCAATGATAGACACATTGAAGTGTGTTATATCTTTCTTTTCTTTTTTTTTTTTTTTTTTTTTTTGCAGATAGCGGAGTGCAGTTTATTACACCGGCGGGCCCAAGGCAGAGTCTCCTGTTAGCCAAGGACCCCGACCAGCATTTGTGAAAATCTTTTATACCCCAGTGTACGCGTCCAAACCCACTACCTTGAGACTTACATAAACAAAGCAAGGGTAAATACAACTACAATAACCCCATCATTCACGTGTTATGTGTTCAAACAGTCAATAATCAATAAGCCCGCAGTTACATTCCAAATAGTTAATAACCGATAAGCCTGTGCTTACATTCTGATAGATAGTGTCCGGAGGCCGGGGTGATTAGTGTCTGTTTTCTCTTCTTCAACATTCCCCTGCCCAGAGGGGGGTCTTATCCTTCCATTGTCATTCCCACAGGCGCTAAGCACAGAGTTCAGAGTCCACTGGAGAGGTGGCCGCGCACGATCAGCACAGACAGGCCTGAGATGGAGTCCAGGCCCTATGAATTCCTTCTTCATTCCCCCCTCTTGATGCTCTTAGTTTCCATAACGAGCATCATTTATTAAGATATATTGTACCTTAGCCCTCCTGCCACCCACATGAGAGAATGCTATCAACCTCTGGGTTACAAAATTCACGAGGCATTGTAGGAAGCAGGGCCCACAAAGCAGTATGATAAACAAGGCAGCAACATAGTCATACCATTGGAACACAGATCGTGTCCATCTTGCATGCAGATAAGGCAGGTTTACTGGAGGCTGGTATAGGCTAGGCTTAATTCTGCCATGGGCGAAAGCAAATCCTAATGTGCAACGCCGCACCCAGCCAACTGGTAACCATGCCCATAAGTTAAGCCCACAGAGCCACTGGGTCCCATTGGGGGCTACCCAGCGGATTCCAGGATTATATTTCCAGTCGGAACCGGGCCACTGAGCAGACTGATTGGGGTGATAGGTAACTTCCAAGATTTGTTTACATTGTTCAGGGCACAAATAACAATTCTTTTGGGTCTAGGGGATGGTCTCCAAATCCAACTTTCTGTTCTTTTTGTTCCCAGCAAATAGTAGCAGGGGCAATCAACTGTCCTTTCTCAGGAGTCATCCAGAAATATTCATCCCAGACCTGGTAGTATTGCTCAAGGCACCGGGAGGCCTGTCCCCCTTTTGTAAGGGAGCCCTTTTCCTCCTTAATTCTCATATATGAGGTATAAGCCTTTGTTATCTCCATAAGGCTGGTGTTCATGTTAAATGTAACCCTATGTCCCTGGCCCATTGATGGCTTCTTCTAACACCAGAGGGCAAAGAAAGGTTATGGTTGGTGAGAGAGAGGAAAGTTCCTTTCTGTTGTTAAAGTCCCCATAACGGAGTGACGATACCCACCAGGGGAGTCTGTCTATTACTGACAGGGGCATAGCCCCACATACCCAAGTTCAGAATTGCATTGGTGAGGCCGAGCAGCAGGAGTCGTTTACCCAGCTCCATCCTGTAGAGGGCTCGTCTGGGACCTAGTTTTCTTCTTCCTCCTCAGAATGATCTTGGTTTCCCGTGGGTCGGTGGGGTCCTTCTGGGTGGTCCACTAGGCGTCCTCCGGGTCAGCATGGTATGCCTTCTTTGCTCTGGTGTGATGGATCAAGGGACAATACCTGCAACTTTAACTGCAGTAGGGGTAGTTAGAATAACATAAGGGCCCTTTCACCAAAGAGCTAGCAAATCATGTTCCCAATCTTTGACCCATACTTGGTCACCAAGTGTAAACTCATGAATCTGTTCCCCAGGGGGGAATGGCACCCTTTCTTGTAAAAACTTAGTTGCCCGATTTATTACCTTACCCAGTTCCATCTGCTGTGAAATCCTATCCCCCCTTACCTGAGGCAAATTTGTTGATACCTGTTTTATTATGGGAGGAGGCCTCCCATACACAATTTCATATGGAGAATAGCCTTGGGACTGTGGGGTCATCCTGAGTCTGAGCAGAGCCATCGGAAGCAAGTCCACTCAGGAGCAGTCAGTCTCTCTGATCCACTTGGAGAGTCTCTTTAAGTGTCCGGTTGGTTCATTCCACCATCTCAGAACTCTGGGCGTATATGCAGTGTGCAGTTTAAAGTTTTGCTTACTTGTTATACTAAATCAGCTACAAAAGCCGGGCCATTGCCTGATCCAATGCTGGTAGGAAATCCAAATCTAGGAACCATTTCCCTAATCAGGCACCGGGACACTTCTGATTCTCTTTCAGTCCAGGTAGGAAAAGCTTTTACCCATCTCAAAAATGCACATACCATGACCAGCAGGTAACGGTAGTGTCGGTGAGGTTTCATTTCAGTGAAGTCCACTCCCAGGTGTTCAAGGGGCAGTGTGCCTTTCAGTTGAATACCCGGAGGTTTTTGTCTGAATACCCAAGAGGCAGCATTAACCTGTGAGCAGGCAGCATAGCCTAGGTGGGTCGCTTGGTGTGTTTGGCTTACCAGAGTGTGTGCCAGCTCCTCCGGTACCAATAATTTGCCACTTGGCAATTCCCACCCTCTCTTTTCAGTCTTGATGACCCCTTCCACTTTGGAATACCCGAGAGCTGTTGTCCCTGTTTTATCAGGCTAGTGCCATCAATATATAGGACCCAATTAGGGTCTGGAACCCTGAGTCCTTCTTTAAAACAAACCCCAGATACCTTACCTCCTCTTTGTAGATCTGTGCCTTCTTCTTCGACACCCGGTAACCTTCCATCAACAGCTGGAGCAGTGCATTTGTCCCTTTCCAGCATTTTTCCTTGGGTCTCAGGCAGCCAACAGCAGGTCATCCCCCTATTGTAGGAGCTGACATCCATACTCTTCCAGATGGAATGAGTCCAGATCAGAAGCCAAGGCTTCCCCAAAGATGGCTGGGAAGTTTTTAAACCCTTGTGGGGGAGTCCAGATGAGCTGTTGTTTGGTGCTCCCCACTGGATCTTCCCATTCAAAGGCAAAGATGGGCTGTGACGCTGGGGCGAGGCGCATGCAGAAGAAGGCATCCTTGAGATCTAGGCAAGTGTAAACTTTAGTCCTCGGTGGGAGGAGGCTAAGTAAGGTATAGGGGTTTGGAACAGTGGGATGTAAAGTCACAGTAGCCTGGTTGACTAGTCTGAGATCTTGTACAGGCCTATAGTCCTGTCCTCCTTCCCTTTTGACTGGCAGGATTGGCGTATTCCAAGCCGACTGGCACTCTACCAGAATGCCTGCTTGTTTCAATCTATTGATGTAGGGCAATATGCCGGTTCAGGCTCCATCCATAGCGGGTACTGGCGCCCTCTAACTGGGATGGTACCTGGTTTGAGTTCCATTATCACTGGGGCATGATGTTTAGCCAGCCTGGGGGGGGAGGGGGTTGTCTTCCACCCAGACCTCAGGGAATAATTGAGTTAGCTCCCTCATGCTCTTCTGGCCCACCCGGTTCTGCCTTCAGAGGCTCATGCAACCTCCACTCATCTTGGGTTGGTATTGAGAGAGAGGGCAAATAAGTCATAGAGTCCGTCCAGAAGGTGGGCCTCTCCTCAGGGGAGAAAGTCACTTGTGCTCCTAATTTGGAGAACAAGTCTCTTCCCAACAGGGGTACTGGGCACTCAGGAATGTAGAGGAATTCATGAATCACTTGGTGCCCCCCACCCCCCGCATCTGACATTTTCTGGGCTGGCAAAACGATTTAATCATCTCTTCTCCCGATACCCCAGTTACAGCGGTAGTCTTGTGGACAGAGGTGCCACAGGTTTTGTTACTACCGACAGTTCTCCTGTATCCACCACGAAGTCAGTGTTTTGGTCCCCCACTTTTACGGTTACCATGGGCTCTCAGGGACCTGATATCTCTGAGCCCTGGCAGTCCTAGTTAATTTCCAGGTCAGCAAGCCCCACAACTGCGGGAGCTTCTTCTTCTTCCAATGGCCAAAAGCTCGGCACGGGGCACACTGGTTTGGCTGTAATGGGCCCAGGGCTTCCCTTTGGACCGGCTGAAGGACTGTCCTGTCCCTGGGGCAGATGAGGTTTTCTGGAGGGCCCGAGATAGACTTTCCCAGAGCAGCAGCTTGCACTGTAAGTCTCTTGTTTGTTCTCTTTCGTTCCCTCCAGCTCTCTGGCAGGGCGCCATCTCTGCTTAATTCCAACGTCTCCCTCCCCCTCTTGTCAGTACTCACCGGGAGAGGCGGGTATAGCTTGGGCGGTTCGGGTGGAGCCTGATCCTGGAAGTGTTGGCCAGAGGCTTCTGTCACCGGGATCGGAGCCTGCCCAAACGGCGGCTCTATGAACTCCGGGAAAGCTGGCAGAGGAGCAGTGGCTGTTGCAGAAACTTCACCTGGCCCTGGATCAGGCATTAAGGCGGCCTCCGGTCCTGGTGAAGCACTGGGAGGCAGGCGTGTCATTATCCAGCATGGGGGAGGGGTCAGGTCATCCCCGTCCAAATCCTGTAGAATTTCCTTTTTTATCATCAGTCAATTTTTGTGCCATTAATATTTTTCCCTTTCCCTTCTGGATACAGAACCTTGTCCAAGTAGGAGGGTCTCAAGCTAACCCTAGCCATGAGTCAATAGATGGATATAGATCCAGGTGTCCCGGCTCTCCTGTGACTACTGTATAGATTGCTTCCACTATTTTTAAGTTCACGGTGTTCTCTGGTGGCCATCCTGCTGCCATAGGGGTCCATTCGACCTCAGAGTATGTGGAGGCAGTTAGGCTTCATCTTCACCCCATAGTCTCCTCCTAATCCCTTCTTTAAATTTTTAATCATGCACTCCAATACAGTTGCCATAGATTCACTTTCCCCCATCTTGCTTACCTTCTCGGACCTTCTTCTACTTTTCCTTTTCGTTCTGTCTATGAAGTTCTCAGTACCCTATGTACTTCTGATATTTCCACTCAGTGATACTTAAATTGCCATTTTGCCTCCTTCTTAACTGGGGTGAGAAGAGCCTTACCTGCCAGATCCCAGAGGGAGAAGGGGGATCAGCGTGTCTTCACCTGCCAGTCAGCATAGCTGAACCAGAACATCACATGGTCCGAGACTGTTTCTCCCTTAAAGTCCATCCTGCCTTGGTGGGCTTGATCAGGTGCGGATGAAAACACAGATGGGTTAAATATCTCATGTCCCAGGCCATCTCCGGAAAAGCCAATTCATACTCACTTCTGTTTCCCCCTCCTTCTAGCCCAACAATTCCGAGGGGGTCAAGAATTTCACAGCAGACAGGACCCCTCCTGGGGGAGGGCAGAATACTAGCATACAAGGACCAGTTTCCTATCCTAAGAATCCCCTGGCGATAGCTTGGTAATAATTTTCCCCGAGACGGCGTGGACACACCTCCTAAATGACCTTCACAAATTTCCTTCCTAAACCCTAGCATGCCCGTCGACCTGTGTACCAAGCAATCGCCACCTGCCTATTCCAGGCTCCTGTGGGTCCCCGCTCCTTCTAGTCCCTCCCAGGGGGGTGATCAGGCCTCCTCTTCCACCCTACTGGGTGGGTTCCTCCTCACCTGAGCCCTCAGTTCCCCTGCTGCCGTCCACTACCTGCTGACGTGAAAGGTCTGGGCGTTGAGAAGCAGAATCCTTCCAGAGGGGCGAGGTGCCTTCCCCCCCTAGGAGATTCAAGCTACAAAGCCTCGGGGTGGCCTCAAATGAGACCTGTCTCCTCAAAGTGAGGAGTTTCCCAGCCAACGCACCAAATGTTATAGCCACGCTTTCCGGGAAACAAACTCACTCAGAAGGACAATGCAGATAGCGGAGTGCAGTTTATTACACCAGCGGGCCCAAGGCAGAGTCTCCTCTTAGCCAAGGACCAAAGTGTGTTATATCTTTCTTTATCAGTTCAGTTCAGTTCAGTCGCTCAGTCATGTCCGACTCTTTGTGACCACATGGACTGTAGCATGCCAGACTTCCCTGTCCATCACCAACTCCTGGAACCTTCTCAAACTCAGGTCCACCACATCAGTGATGACATCCAACCAACTCATCCTCTGTCATCCCCTTCTCCTTACGCGCTCAGTCTTTCCCAGCATCAGTGTCTTTTGCAATGAGTTGGTTCTTCACATCTGGTGACCAAAGTATTGGAGTTTCAGCTTCATCATCAGTCCTTCCAATGAATATTCAGGATTGATTTCTTTTAGGATGGACTGGTTGGATCTCCTTGCAGTCCAAGGGACTCTCAAGAGTATTCTCCAACACCAAAGTTCAAAAGGATTGATTCTTCAGCACTCAGCTTTCTTTAGAGTCCAACTCTCACATCCATACATAATCACTGGAAAAACCATAGCTTTGACTAGACGGAACTTTGTTGGTAAAGTAATATCTCTGCTTTTTAAATATGCTATCTAGGATGGTCATAGCTTTTCTTCCAAGGAGCAAGCATCTGTTAATTTCATGGCTGCACTCACCATCTACAGTGATTTTGGAGCCCAAAAAATAAAGTCTACCATGTTTCCACTGTTGCCATAAAGTGATGGGACCAGATATCATGATCTTAGTTTTCTGAATGTTGAGCTTTAAGCCAACATTTTCACCCTCTTCCTTCACTTTCATCAAGAGGCTCTTTAGTTCTTCTTCACTTTCTGCCATAAAGGTGGTGTCATCTCCATATCTGAGGTTATTGATATTTCTCTTGGCAAACTTGGTTTCAGCTTGTGCTTCATTTAGCTCAGCATTTCACATGATACACTCTGCATATAAGTTAAATAAGCAGGGTAACGAAATACAGCCCTGACATACTCCTTTTCCTATTTGGAGCCAGTCTGTTGTTTCATATTCAGTTCTAACTGTTGCTTTTTGACTTGCATACAGATTTCTCTGGAGGCAGGTCAGGTGGTCTGGTATTC
Source organism: Dama dama (assembly GCF_033118175.1). Lineage (NCBI taxonomy): Eukaryota > Metazoa > Chordata > Mammalia > Artiodactyla > Cervidae > Dama > Dama dama. Next base: position 52,008,195 of record NC_083705.1, on the reverse strand, counting down.
CCATCTCTTAAAGAATTTTCCATAGTTTGTCGAAATCCACACAGTCAAAGGCTTTGGCCTAGTCAATAAAGCAAAAGTAGGTGTTTTTCTGGAGCTCTCTTGCTATTTTGATGATCCAGCAGATGTTGGCAATTTGATCTGTGGTTCCTCTGCCTTTTCTAAATCCAGCTTGAACATCTGGAAGTTCATGGTTCAGGTACTATTGAAGCCTGGCTTGGAGAATTTTGAGCATTACTTTACTAGCCTGTGAGATGAGTGCAATTGTGCAGTAGTTTGAACATTCTTTGGCATTGTCCTTCTTCAGGATTGGAATGAAAACTGACCTTTTTCCATCCTGTGGCCACTGTTGAGTTTTCCAGATTTGCTGGCATATTGAGTGCAGCACTTTCATAGCATCATCTTTTAGGATTTGACAAAGATCAACTGGAATTCCATCACTTCTACTAGCTTTGTTCATAGTGATCCTTCCTAAGTCCCACTTGACTTCGCATTCTATACAGTCAGCAAAAACAAGACCAGGAGCTGCCTGTGGCTCAGATCATGAAAGTTGATTGCCAAATTCAGACTTAAATTGAAGAAAGAAGGGATAACCACTAGACCATTCAGGTATGACCTAAGTGTTTCTTTATACAAGTCTATATTTCTAAAATACTGTATCATGCACTAAAAATGACATAAGATAAAAATCATTGTAAATAAAATCATTTCATCATTCTACAGTACCATAGACTCTGGTATAATCTTTATTTTGATACTCATTAACCTCCTGAGAAATGATACAGAGCATTGTGCTTGTTTGGGCAGATGCCATTTTATAACTCTTCTCTCATGTTTTGAAATAATATGAGTAAAGCTTTTTTTTTTTTAATGAAATAACATTTTAGTATAAAGCAATTCTATGATTTTAAATGTCTGTCATGTTTCATTTGTCAAGATCGTTAGTGACACATTCTTACATTGTCTACTTAGTAAATAATATGCTGATTCACTGATAGTTTAAAAATAAAAATAATAATACAGATTTAATAAGTTTAATAGTGAGTCTTCCCTACCTTTTTATTCATTAAATATGAGTGCAATATGTACTGTATCTAAAAGGAAGCATGATAACACCAAGGATATTATTAAAGTATAGATAATAAGACTGGGATTGTTGTGGGAAGAGTGTATTTAACTTATAAACTATAGAAAATAGTTTCAAGGTGTTTTTTCTATACTATGTGTTGTTGAAACTTATAGTGAGCTAGAATGGAAAATAGAAGCAAAGAAAAGGACTTTTCCCCAAGTTTAAACCCAATAGAAATTCAGACAGTGATTGTTTTTGACAAGGATGACAGCTCATTATTCTATAGGTTCATAGAATAGAGTGAATTTAAACTTTGATAACTTGCCATTTTTCCTTCATGTTGATAAATATGAATTTTAAGTTTGTCAGATGAGAAGATGTCTAATGCATTTGGTAGGAAAAGGTATCCATTTATTTTTAAATATCTCTTGCTCTAATATTAGATCATAAATTACTTGACAGTTGAAGATGGCAATGTATTTTGCTGATAGAGTTCCTGGCCAGATGAAAAAAATTTATGGAGTTTTACAATTAGAAATACTGAAGAAGGACTCAAAGTGATTTAGATTCTGAAAGAATGCCATTGTCAGAGTGAAGAGTCTGTCATTACCTTCATATTATCTGCCAAGAATATTTAACTTAAACTCAAATTTTAACTTTTTGAATGACTTGAAAAGTTAGCTACCTTACTTACTATCAACCAGCACTAAATGATAAACTAGTATAGCCAAATTATTAACTAGGCAGTGAGTCACCCTCTAAACTTGGTGAAAAGCTAAGGCAACTTTATAAATATGGACATATGTGCCTTGAAAATAACACATTTTTTCTTGTTAATTTAATTTTTATTGAGTGAATATGAGAAGATAAAATGATTCACTTTTCTCTGTCATGGGTATTAAAATATCTGTATCCCATCCACAATAGCAGAAAGATAGATAAGATATACAGGTTTTAAAAATGTATGAGATGAAGCTCATAACTTTGGGACATGAGTACTGATATGAAGACTTAAATATTGCATACTTTTGTGTTGAAAGGATTTTGTAATCTATAAGAACCAAAAATGTCCACCAGTTATATACTTCCCTGTTGTAACTCAATCACACCTTCTCTGGTCTAAGTTTCAGTTTTAAGCCCTCATCTCATTCTATTGAATAACATTCTAACCAACTAATGAGTACACATTTTTTTTAAACAAACTAAAAACTTAAAAATCACCCTTTACATATTTTCACTTTGCAAGAATCTATATGAAAATTTACCAGTTTGTCATTATTAGGAAGATTACATTTAATAAAAATAAAATAGCAAAATCAGACCATTTATTTAAGGAAAATGGTGAGGAAAAACTGAGGAAAAAATAATCATTGCTCCTCTTATGTAAATGGACAAGACACCACTCCTCAATTTTCTTTTTTTTTTTTTTTAAATTTAATTGTGATACAATTCACATAAAAATTACAATCTTAACTATTTTAAGTGGACTGTTCTACATTGTTAAGTACACATTGTGTGTAAGTAATTTCTAGAATCTTTTAATCATGCAAAATTAAAATCCTGTACCCATTAAATATCAGCTCTCCACTCCTTTCTCCACAGCCACTGACCATCATGATACTACTGAGAAGATTAATAAGTAAAAACGTGGCAGAAGGAAATAAATTACAAGTGCCAGACTTTTTTCCCTTCTCTACAAAAAATTAAGAGAGGCTTCTTTTAATTCTGTGTTGACATCTGGATCCGTCTGAACTTCACTTTTCTCAAACCTTGAGCTAACCAATGTGTTTTTCTTATTTAAATGTTTTTCTTTTCCTTTCAACAATATGTGAACTGTGAACTTCCAGTTGTTCAAGCTGGTTTTAGAAAAGGCAGAGGAACCAGAGATCAAATTGCCAACATCTGCTGGATCATCAAAAAAGCAAGAGAGTTCTAGAAAAACATATAGTTCTGCTTTATAGATTATACCAAAGCTTTTGACTGTGTGGATCACAAAAACCTGTGGAAAATTCTTTAAGAGATGGGAATACCAGACCACCTGACCTGCCTCCTTAGAAATCTGTGTGCACATCAAAAGGCAACAGTTAGAACTGGACATGGAACAACCGATTGTTTCCAATCAGGAAAAGAGTACATCGAGGCTGTATATTGTCACCCTGCTTATTTATCTTATATGCAGAGTATATCATGAGAAACGCTGGGCTGGATGAAGCACAAGCTAGAGTCAAGATTGGCCAGGAGAAATATCAATAACCCCAGATATGCAGATGACGCCACCGTTATGGCAGAAATTGAAGAGGAACTAAAGAGCCTCCTGATGAAAGTGAAAGAGGAGAGTGAAAATGTTGGCTTAAAGCTCAACATTTAGAAAACTAAGATCATGGCATCCATCACTTCATGGCAAATAGATGGAGAAACAATGGAAACTGTGGCAGACTTTATTTTTTGGGCTCCAAAATCACTGCAGATGGTGACTGCAGTCATGAAATTAAAAGATGCTTGCCCCTTGGAAGAAAAGTTATGACCAACCTAGATAGCATATTAAAAAGCAGAGACATTACTTTGCTGACAAAGGTCTGTCTAATCAAGGCTATGGTTTTTCCAGTGATTATGTATGGATGTGAGATTTGGACTATAAAGAAAGTTGAGGATTGAAGAATTGATGTTTTGGGCTGTGGTGTTGGAGAAGACTCTTGAGAGTCCCTTGAACTGCAAGGAGATCCAACCAGTCCATCCTGAAGGAAATCAGTCCTGAATATTCATTAGAAGGATTGATGCTGAAGCTGAAACTCTGATACTTTGGCCACTTGATGAGAAGTGACTCATTTGAAAAGACCCTGATACTGGGAAAGATTGAAGGCAGGAGAAGAAGGGGATGACATAGGATTAGATGTTTGGATGGCATCACCAACTCAATGGGCATGAGTTTGAGTAAATTCCTGGAGTTGGTGATGGACAGGGAGGCCTGAAGTACTGCAGTCTATGGGCTCGCAAAGAGTCAGACACAACTGAACCTAGCAACTGAACTGAACTGAACTGAGCTAACCAATGTGTTTTTCTTATGGAAATGTTTTTCTTAAGCTTTGCTAATGAAACTATGTATTTGCTTTGGAATCTGTCTTTCTTCAAATGTGTTCTGCCTAACACTAACCTTTTTTATTTTCTCCAACCTAGGGCTGATAATGTCTGAACAACCAGTATTCATGTCAATTGTTTTATGGCTGGGGATGACACATCTTGTGCCATTGTATTTCAAAAATGCATATTGTGGGAGAGGGACCTGGTGAAACTCCCTCAGCCTTGAGGTATTTTGCATCCCACTCCAGTATTCTTGCCTGGAGACTCCCATGGACAGAGGAGCCTGGTGGGCTACAGTCCATGGCGGTCGCAAAGTGTCAGACACGACTGAGTGAGTTAACTAGCAGACATAAAATGCCTTGCTAAAATCTAGCAAGGGTGCACACTTTCTGTTCCCTTCTGATGTATATGTCAGAAGATTTCCCTATCTCTATTATACTTTAATAAACTTTGCTACAGAAAAAGCTCTGAGTATTCAAGCCTTGTCTCTGGCTCTGGATCGAAATCCTGTCCTCTGGAGGTCACGAATCCTGATATAGCACATGGCTTGCAACAACCTTTCAGTACCTTGTCTCTATGAACTTGATAACTCTCAGTAAGTGCCATATATTGTGGTGAGTTTAGTAGTTAGTTGTGTCTGATTCTTGTGACCATATGAACTGTAGCCTGACAGGCTCCTTTGTCCAAGAGATTTCCCAGGCAAGAATACTGAAGTGGGTTGCCATGCCCTCCCCCAGGGGATCTTCCTGATCCAGGGATCAAACCCTTGTTTCCTTCCTTTCAGGCAGATTCTTTACCACTGCGCTATCAGGGAAGCCCAGTATGGTATATAAGTGGGATCAAAAAATAATTATCCTTTTGTGCCTGGTGTATTTAGCTTAGCATAATGTTCTCAGAGTTTATTCAAGTTGTAACATGTCAGAATCTCCTTTTTAAGGATGAATAAAATTCCATTGTGTGTATATATCATATTTTATTTATACATTCATCTGTTGATGAACACCTGGGTATTTCCAACTTTAGGCAATGGCAAATATTGAACATGTTTGTACAAACATCTTTTTGAGACTCTTCTTTTAATCATTTGGGTATATACTCAGAAGTGAATATTGGTGCTGCATCCGTCTGCACATCCAGGAATTGGGGATGTCCTAAAGACCCTTCACTCCTGTTTTCAGTAAAACTCCCACTCCAGCATCTCTAGGCCCCAGCACTCTGGTCCCTGAAGCTGGAAACATCCCATCATTGTTGGACTTGGTACCTGCAACCCCTGTCCCTTTCAGACCACTGTTTAATGACTTTGGCTGCCCTTCATGGGCTATGTGTGGGCAATGAAGCCGTTTGCCTCTGAGGTCTCATCAGAATCCCCACAGACCTGCTGCCAGTCATAGCACAAACAGATCTGGCCTGCCTGCATTAGCAGCAAGAGTACCAGGGAGCCAGACGACAGGTATCATCTTTGATCTGGAAAAGACAGAGCAGAATGACCAAAAGGTACATTCAGTTATAAGATAAATAAGTCCTGAGGATGTAACATACAATATGATGAAAATACTTTAGAAAAGATGTATGCACACACAGAGACACAAACACACACACACATATATATAGTGAAAAATGAAAGTCATTCAGTTGTGTCCAACTTTTGTGACCTATGGATTATACAGTCTATGGAATTCTCCAGGCCAGAATACTGGAGTGGGTAGCCTTTCCCTTCTCCAGGGGATCTTCCCAACCCAGGGATCAAACCCAAGTCTCCCACATTGCAGGCAAATTCTTTACCAGCTGAGCCACAAGGGAAGTCCAAGAATACTGGAGTGGGTAGCCTATTCCTTGCCCAGTGGATCTTCCCAACCAAGGAATGAGATGGGTTTCTCCTGCATTGCAGGCATATTCTTTACCATTTGAGCTATCAGGGGAGCCCATATATGTGTGTGTGTGACTCTTGTGACCCAATGGACTGCAGCACGCCAGGCTTCCCTGTCCATCACCAACTCCAGCAGCTTGCTCAAACTTATGTCCATCGAGTCAGTGTTGCCATTCAACAATCTCATCCTCTGTCATCCTCTTCTCATCCTGCTTTCAATCTTTCCCAGCATGAGGGTCATTTCCAATGAATCAATTCTTCCCATCAGGTGGCCAAAGTATTGGGAGTTTCAGCTTTAGCATCAGTCCTTACAATGAGTATTCAAGACTGATTTCCTTTAGGATTGACTGGCTGGATCTCCTTGAAATCCAAGGGACTCTCTTGTTCAGTTCATTTCAGTCACTCAGTCGTGTCTGACTCTTGGTGACCCCATGGACTGCAGCATTCCAGGCCTCCCTATCCATCACCAACTCCTGAAGCCTTCTCAAACTCATGTCCATTGAGTCAGTGATGCCCTCCAACCATCTCATCCTCTGTCGTCCCCTTCTTCTCTCACCTTCAATCTTTCCCAGCATCAGGGTCTTTTCAAATGAGTCAGTTCTTCTCACTGGTAGCCAAAGTATTGGAGTTTCAGCTTCAGCATCAGTCCTTCCAATGAATATTCAGGACTGATTTCCTTTAGGATAGACTGGTTAGATTTCCTTGCTGCCCAAGTGACTCTCAAGAGTCTTCTTCAATACCACAGTTCAAAAGCATCCATTCTTTGGTGCTCAACTTTCTTTACAGTCCAACTTTCACATCCATACATGACCACTGCAAAAGCCATAGCCTTGACTAGATGGACCTTTGTTGGCAAAGCAATGTCTCTGCTTTTTAATGTGCTGTCTAGGTTGGTTATAACTTTTCTTCCAAGGAGGAAATATCTTTTAATTTCATGCCTGCAGTCTTCACCTGCAGTGATTTTGGACTGCAAAAAAATTACTTCTGGTACTTTTTCCACCGTTTCCCATCTATTTGCCATGAAGTAATGGGACCAGATGCCATGATCTTTGTTTTCTGAATGTTGAGTTTTAAGCCAACGTTTTCACTCACCTTTTCACTTTCATCAAGAGTCTCTTTAGTTACTCTTCACATTCAGCCATAAGGGTGGTGTCATCTGCAAATCTGAGATTAGGTGATGGCAATCCAGTTGAACTATTTCAAATCCTAAAAGATGATGCTGTGAAAGTGCTGCACTCAAGATGCCAGCAAATCTGGAAGACTCAGCTGTGGCCACAGGACTGGAAAAGTTCAGTTTTCATTCCTATCCAAAAGAAAGGCAATGCCAAAGAATATTCAAACTACCACACAATTGCACTCATCTCACAGGCTAGCAAAGTAATGCGCAAAATTCTCCAAGCCAAGCTTCAACAGTACCTGAATCATGAATTTCCAAATGTTCAAGGAATGAAATGGGGTTCATGAATTTCCAGATGGGGACATGGGAAAATAGACTGGTTCTGAATCAGGAAAGGAGTATGTCAAGGCTGTATATTGTCATCCTGCTTATGATATTACTAAAGAACTATATAGATAAGGTGGCATTTCTCAAAGGGAATGAAGGTTAGAAATATCTGATACCTTTGAAAGACACATTTTTTTTAACAGAATATGTCTTAAATTTGAATAACTGAGAGCATTGGTGAAATGTATTTTGAGATAAAGGGAATAGAATCACCAATTCATAGTAAAAAGAAAACAAAATTTAACTTTGTCTATTTTCATGGTAAACATTTACACTATTTTAGAATTATCAAGAACTTAACTACCGCCTTTAAGGAACATAGGTGTTCTTGCTCATTAACATTTTTCTTTTATTTACATTTAAATGAGACTTGAAATGTTAAGAAAGAATGGGGTTTGGTAATTAGCAAAATAAGCATTTCAAATAACAGCAAACTTTGTCAATTATATTAATGTTAGTTGTACATTATGGTATTGTAATGACAGAAATAGTTAATCTTTAGGTAATAAACTGAAAATAAATGTTTGCTTCATCATGCTGCAACACACATTCTAAATGATACATGATTGGCTGAATATCTATTAATACTGACATTTTAAATGAAACTGTTTATAACAATGAAATGCATGAGAAAGGGCTCTACCAACGTATTTGTCTACTAATGTTTACAGTTTGATAAGCCTTTAATGTATTAATTCATTAAAGATTAAACATGAAGCACTTTTTGATAAGAGAAGGTTTTCTTATGTCTCTATAAGTAAGAGTCCCATCAGATAAGGAAAATGAGAAAGATACTCCCCGGTGAGTCAGAGAGTAAAGAATCTGCGTGCAATGCAGGAGACTTGGGTTAGGAAGATCCCCTGGTGGAAGGCATGGCAACCCACTCGGGTATTCTTGCCTGGAGAATTCCATGGACAGAGTAGCCTTGTGGTCTATAGTCCATGGGGTCACAAAGAGTCAGACACGACTGAGTGACTAACATCCACACACATCCTATACATAAAATTTACTTTTGAACAACATGGGGTGTAGGTTGTGGGGGTGGGTTAGGGGAACCCACCCTCCACTTGTTGGAAAATCAACTTGCAACTTTACTATTAGCCCTCCAGATCTTCAGCTGAAGCAGAATGTGCAGATTCAACTGACCATGGATCACCCAATGTTATAGAAAGTATTTTTTTTTTTTTTTTTAGATCTGTCTAAATGGATTTGTGTTGCTCAAAGGTCAGTATACACAAGGGTCAATATATACATATTCAAGGGTCATTATACACATACATCCAAATATTTCTTATCAGGGGAACCTGAATAAGTGAACAAATCATGTTTCATCATACTCTTTGTACCAATGCTGATATTAAATGCATTCATGTAAGTGAAAATCATTTTAACATAAAACAATTTTAATAAAACTGAAGGATGTTCATATTATTTAATAATGATCTGTAAAAATTTATCCTGTGACACAAATTTCCCAAATTTGAGAAAATACATGGATATACAAATCTAAGAATTTCAATAAAATCTAAATAGGATAAACCCCAAAAGATCGACAGAGAAACATATTATAATCAAATTGCTGAATGCCAAACATGAAAGGAGAATTCTTGAAAATAGCAAGAAAAAAGTCACTTGTTAAATACAACATATTTTACAGTAAGATTTTCAATGAGTTTCTCAGCATTATCTCTGCAGGCTGGAAGTCAGTGGGTGATACATTTTAAATACTGAAAGGAAAACTCAATCAAGTATTCAAAATCAAATCAAAGCATCCTTCAAAGGTGAGGAAAAAATTAAGAAAATTCTTAATAAAGAAAAGCTAAGAAAGTTTAGTACCACTAAATTTACCTGATAAATACTGAAGCACGGTCTTCAAGTTTAACTGAAAGAATGTGTGCTAAGTCGCTTCAGTCAAGTTCGACTCTTTGTGACCCAGTGGACTGTAGCCTTCCAGGCTTCTCTGTCCATGGGGTTCTTCAGACAAGAAAGCTGCAGTAGGTTGCCCTCCTCTCCTTCAGGGGATCTTCCTGCCCCAGGGATCCAACCTGCATCTCCTGTGGCTCCTGCAATGCAGGAAGATTCTTTGCTGCTGAGCTCATGGGGAAGCCCGAACTGAAAGAATGCTACACAGTTATTCGAGACCATGTAAAAATATAAAGTTCTCCAGTACAAAAAATCAAACAAACAAAAAACAACTGTAAATACATGGATAAATGTCAAAGCAGTATTATCGTAATGTTGGTGTGCTGCACTTTTTAATAATCTAGAAGAGCTTGAAAGCAAAACTGCAAAAATAGTTATAAATTACCCTCCCAAGTCACGCTAGAAGTAAAGAACCCACCTGCCAATACAGGAGACTTAAGAGACATGGGTTCAATCCCTGGTTCTGGAAGATTCCCTGGAGGAGAGCTTGGCAACCCACTCCAGTATTCTTGCCTGGAATCCCACGGACAGAGGAGCTTGGCAGGCTATAGTCCATAGGGTCACAAAGAGTTGGACATGACTGAAGTGACTTAGCACACACAAATTAATGGATATGTACTATATAAAGATATAATCTGTGGCATTGGTACCATAAAGGGGGAGGAAGGGCTGGAAAAGAATAGAATTTTTTATGTGATGGAAGTTAGTATCAGCTTAAAATAAAGTGCTACAATTTTAGAATTTATACTTACTCGCTAATGATAATCACAAAGAAAATATCTATAGAACATACACAAAGGGAATGAGAACAGAATCAGGATGTATCACCACAAAAAAATCAACTAAACGCATAGGTCATCTATAAGGGAAGAAGTGGGAGACAAAAAGCTCTAAGACAGAGAATTAATAGCAAAATGAAAATAGCATGTTTCTTACCTATTAGTAGTTACTTCAAATGGATTAAAGTTCTGAATTATTACACATTACTGCAGATGATTTACCCTCCTGGATTGAAAGACATAGATTGGGAGAAATGGATTACAAAAATAGGATCCAACTATTTGATGTTTACAAGAGACTCACTTTACATCCAAAGCCATGCAGAGGTTGAAAAATGAAAATCTAGAAAAAAAATATTTCATATAAATAGTAACCATAAGTGAGCAGATAGGGTGTATCTAGAAAGGGGAAGCCTCTAGAGGCTTCCAGAATAGCCCATGCATAAGGAGATGGAGAGTAAATTAATTTGGAAACTCAGGTCATTGTCTGCAATGGCCAGTGCTGCTGTTTGAGGTTAAGCAGAAGTTCTAGATTGATAACAGGTAAGCTGAAAATATGGGAGCTGTGGTGATAGCATGAACACTCTCAGCCATGGTAACCACCTTGACCTCTTGAGACACATAAGAAACAGTTGCACAACCTAAAAGATGAATTGCAAAATGAAAAGGATTAAAAATAAATCCTATTATGACTGACACTTTGAGAGCTTTTATTGATAAGAATGCACAGTGGGAATAAGAATCTCTCACATTAATAAAATTTGGGCTATAAACACAAAAGTCATTTATCCCTCAGGAACAAAAGAAAGCTCAGAGAGTGGTTATATGAGTAAGAAATCCACAACACACACACAGGAAAATTGTATCTTTCAAATTTATAGAGCTGCAAATTTTGCTCAAATATGTGTTTCAAGTAAAATAAAATATATAATTATAAAAACATTTTTATTTTAAACTTCAGATGATGTCATACATCATGCAATTTATAGACCTACTACACTTAAGACCTTGAACTAATTAGAGCATAAATATTCATAAGGAGTACAAGATACTGAATTATGTGCAAACTTTTTTTTTTCTTGGGCTTCCCTGGTGGCTCAGATGGTAAAGAATCTGCCTGTAATGCGGGAGACCTGGGTTCTTATTTCTTCACTGCATATAAAATGCTTTGATTTTGTATAATTATTAGAATATCACAATCAATAAAACATAGGCATTGTATTAGGCTAATAAAGTCAGTTTCATTGAAAACTAAAATTTAAAGCTTAGATAATATTAACTTTAACATGGTATATTATGATTATGCCCTATGCTTAGTTGCTCAGGCGTGTCCGACTCTTTGGGACCTCATGGACTGTAGCCCTCCAGGCTCCTCTGTCCATCGAATCCTTCAGGCAAGAACACTGAAGTGGGTTGCCATGCCCTCCTTCAGGGCGTCTTCCCAACCCAGGGATCAAACCCAGGTCTCCCACATTGCAGGTGGATTCTTTGCTGTTCGAGCCAGGAAGGAAGCCCATTATGATCACATGCATATTTAAATACATACATATACTGGTACACTGACATTAGTAAATAAAGTAAGAATACAACATAAGTGAGGCAAAGACAATGCAAAGGATAGAAAACTCATCCTGAACTTTGATCTGCTCTCCAAATGGCAGAGCACATAATTATCCATTCTCTTCTCTGTATTCTACTCAGGTAATAAATGTTTTATTTCCTACTCCCTTGGGCATGCTCAGTTGCTTCAGCTGTGTCCAACTCTCGCAGCCCCAAGGACTGTAGCCCACCAGATCCTCTGTCCCTGGCACTCTCCAGGCAAGAATACTGCAGTGGCTAGCCATGCCCTCCTCCAGTTGGTCTTCCCCACCCAGAGATTGCCTGTGTCTCCTGCTTTGCAGGTGGATTCACTACTCACTGAGCCACTTAGGAAGCTCTTTATCCCTTACTGTACATCTACTCTCAGTTCTCAAATCACTTAATTTCTGCTTTTTTGTTTCTTTTGACTATGTATAAGTTGCTGTTCAGTCGCTAAGTCAAGTCCCACTCTTTGAGACTCCATAAACTGCAGCACACCAGGAGTCTCTATCCTCTGCTATCTCCCAGAGTTTGCTCAAATTTATGTTGGTTTTCTCAAATCATTAAAAAAAAATTACTTTGGGAGAATTGAACATTTGAATGGTTATTACACTTTCTGCCATGTTTAAGGAGTCTGGCAGGCAGTAGTCTGTGAGATAATAAAGAGTTGGACATGACTTAGCAACAGACTTTCACATTTTTTTCATAGTTGCCTTATAACATTGTGTTGATTTCTGCAGTACAGCAAATCAGGTATATGTATGTATACATATATTCTCTTCCTCTTGCACCTCCTCTCACCCCCTCCACCACCCATCTAGGTTACCACATAGCACTGAGCTGATCCCCTGCACAATCCTGCAGGTTCCCACTGACCATCATTTTACGTATAGCAGAGTATATATGTCAGTCTCAATCTTCCAGTTCATCCCACCCACCCCCTCCCCTGCCCCACATCCACATGTCCATTCTCTACATCCGCATCTCTATTCCTGCCCTGAAGATAGGTTCATCTGTATCACTTTTCTAGATTTCACCTGTATGTGTTAATATATGATATTTGCTTTTCTCGTTCTGATTTACTACACTCTGCTTACTTTTCATGTTGTATTATAATGCTGGTTAATGGCAACCCACTCCAGTATTCTTGCCTAGAAAATTCCATGGATGGAGGAGCCTGGTAGGCTACAGTCCACGGGGTCACGAAGAGTCGGACATGACTGAGCGACTTCATTCACTTCATAATTCCTTATACCCTGGCAACAATAATCTTCACTTGGTTGAATGATATTTTTTCCAAAATATTTCCCGCTCGAGATCAGAAAATTTAATATGTCAATACAAATAAATATTTTTTCCTAAATTTTCCTGATGATACAAGTTAAGTGACTTACAATCAATCACAGACTTTTAAATTTGTAAGAATAAACTCTTGAGGTTTCCTTGCTAAATAAATTTTATTAGATGCTACCCATATAACTGCTATTCAGCATCCAAAATGTACTTCTTCATTTTATAAAAGGAAGGAAAATAGAAATAATTAGGTATTTGTATTGTGCTTCATTTGTTTTACATTAACTCAAAAGTATTGGAAGCCTGCCTATTTTTTTGGACATTCAGTGTGAGAAGTCTCTCAAATGAAATTGAAGAGGCAAGATCAGTATTTCTAAGCTAATTTTATATAGGTTAAGTATTATTTAGACTATGGTTCACTTATTTTTACCCCTTCTTTTTATTGGAGTATAGTGACATATGAATATTTAAGTGTAAACAAATGATTACAATAAAAATTGCTTATAAATATTTTATTATAAATTATTATTGCTAGTCAAAAATATCTTTCAGTGGTGATTGTTGCTCAAACATTTTAGGATGTAATGAAATACTCTAGAGTTCTGCTAATTCTTTCAAGTCATAATATAGTCTCACATTAAAACCCTTGTCTTTAAAAGTAATTGGAGTTATATCCATATATTTACTCCAATAGAGGATTCCACTCTATGTTATTCAGATATTGTCAGTGACTGTAGTAAAAAACACAAAATAACAAC